>NW_028270147.1:101120060-101232563 GCF_037043375.1 Chiloscyllium plagiosum | reverse complement strand
TCAGTGTTAGACCGGGGGAGGGGGAGGGGGGTGTCAGTGTTAGACCGGGGGAGGGGGAGGAGGGGGTGTCAGTGTTAGACCGGGGGAGGGGGAGAGGGGGTGTCAGTGTTAGACCGGGGGAGGGGGAGGGGGTGTCAGTGTTAGACCGGGGGAGGGGGAGGGGGGTGTCAGTGTTAGACCGGGGGGAGGGGGAGGGGGGTGTCAGTGTTAGACTGGGGGAGGGGGTGTCAGTGGTAGACCGGGGAGGGGGAGGGGGGTGTCAGTGTTAGACCGGGGGAGGGGGAGGGGGGTGTCAGTGTTAGACCGGGGGAGGGGCAGAGGGGGTGTCAGTGTTAGACTGGGGGAGGGGCAGAGGGGGGTGTCAGTGTTAGACCGGGGGAGGGGGAGGGGGGTGTCAGTGTTAGACTGGGGGAGGGGGTGTCAGTGGTAGACCGGGGGAGGGGGAGGGGGGTGTCAGTGTTAGACCGGGGGAGGGGGAGGGGGGTGTCAGTGTTAGACCGGGGGAGGGGCAGAGGGGGGTGTCAGTGTTAGACCGGGGGAGGGGGAGGGGGTGTCAGTGTTAGACCGGGGGAGGGGGAGGGGGTGTCAGTGTTAGACCGGGGGAGGGGGAGGGGGTGTCAGTGTTAGACCGGGGGAGGGGGAGGGGGTGTCAGTGTTAGACCGGGGGAGGGGGAGGGGGTGTCAGTGTTAGACCGGGGGAGGGGGAGGGGGGGTGTCAGTGTTAGAGCGGGGGAGAGGGGAGAGGGTAGAGCTGAAAATGTGTTGCTGGAAAAGCGCAGCAGGTCAGGCAGCATCCAAGGAACAGGAGAATCGATGTTTCGAGCATAAGCCCTTCTTCAGGTAATAAGAAGGGCTCATGCCCGAAACATCGATTCTCCTGTTCCCTGGATGCTGCCTGACCTGCTGCGCTTTTCCAGCAACACATTTTCAGCTCTGATCTCCAGCATCTGCAGACGTCACTTTCTCAGGGGGAGAGGGTAGAGGAGCAGTGTTGGTACGGACACTGAGGACAATATGGAGGACGGGAGAGAACATGAGTTGGAGGGAGGGGGTTAAGGGGGAAGAGAAGGCGGCTGGGCAGGGAGAGGAGGAGGGAGGTGAGGGGAAGATGGGGGAGGGGATCGGGTGGCTGTATTGACTGGCATAGACAGAGAGAGAATAGCTCAGGAAAGATTGGCAGTCCTCTCAGGTACACACCTCTCCCCCTCCTCCCAGACCACCACTGCATGCAAAACAGGGAGACAGAGCCAGACTGTCCTTACAGAAAAAAATGCGTTGTGGATGAATCTCCTGGATGCCATTCACTCCTCCTACTCCCTGATCCCCCTCCCACTCCCTGATCCCCCTCCCACTCCCTGATCCCCCTCCCACTCCCTGATCCCCCTCCCTACTCCCTGTTCCCCCTCCCACTCTCTGTTCCCCCTCCCACTCCCTGATCCCCCTCCCTACTCCCTGTTCCCCCTCCTACTCTCTGTTCCCCTCCTACTCCCTGTTCCCCCTCCCACTCCCTGATCCCCCTCCCTACTCCCTGATCCCCCTCCCACTCTCTATTCCCCCTCCCTACTCCCTGTTCCCCCTCCCACTCCCTGATCCCCCTCCCCACTCCCTGTACCCCCTCCTACTCCCTGTTCCCTCTCCCACTCCCTGTTCCCTCTCCCACTCCCTGTTCCCCTTCCCACTCCCTGTTCCTCCTCCCACTCCCTGTTCCCCCTCCCACTCCCTGTTCCCCCTCCCTACTCCCTAATCCCCCTCCTACTCCCTGTTCTCCCTCCCACTCCCTGACCCCCCTCCCCACTCCCTGTTCCCCCTCCTACTCCCTGTTCCTTTTCCCACTCCCTATTCCCCCTCCCACTCCCTGTTCCCCCCCTACTCCCTGTTCCCCCTCCCACTCCCTGTTCCCCCTCCAACTCCCTGTTCCTTTTCCCACTCCCCATTCCCCCTCCCTACTCCCTGTTCCCCCTCCTACTCCCTGTTCCCCCCCTACTCCCTGTTCCCCCTCCCACTCCCTGATCCCCCTCCTGCTCCCTGTTCCCCCTCCTACTCCCTGTTCCCCCTCCCACTCCCTGATTCCCCTCCCACTCCCTATTCCCCCTCCCACTCCCTATTCTCCCTCCCACTCCCTGATCCCCCTCCCTACTCCCTGTTCCCTCTCCCACTCCCTGTTCCCCCTCCTACTCCCTGTTCCCCCTCCTACTCCCTGATTCCCCTCCCACTCCCTATTCCCCCTCCCACTCCCTGTTCCCTCTCCCACTCCCTGTTCCTCCTCCCACTCCCTGTTCCCGCTCCCACTCCCTGTTCCCCCTCCCACTCTCTGATTCCCCTCCCACTCCCTATTCCCCCTCCCACTCCCTATTCCCCCTCCCACTCCCTGTTCCCCCTCCCTACTCCCTGATCCCCCTCCTACTCCCTGTTCCCCCTCCC
Organism: Chiloscyllium plagiosum; assembly: GCF_037043375.1. NCBI lineage: Eukaryota > Metazoa > Chordata > Chondrichthyes > Orectolobiformes > Hemiscylliidae > Chiloscyllium > Chiloscyllium plagiosum. The sequence goes on along the minus strand of NW_028270147.1, from coordinate 101,230,142 downwards.
ACTCCCTGTTCCCCCTCCTATTCCCTGTTCCCCCTCCTATTCCCTGTTCTCCCTCCCACTCCCTGACCCCCCTCCCTACTCCCTGTTCCCCCTCCCACTCCCTGTTCCCCCTCCTACTCCCTGTTCCCCCTCCCACTCCCTGTTCCCTCTCCCACTCCCTGATCCCCCTCCTACTCCCTGTTCCCCCTCCCACTCCCTGTTCCCCCTCCTATTCCCTGTTCCCCCTCCTATTCCCTGTTCTCCCTCCCACTCCCTGACCCCCCTCCCTACTCCCTGTTCCCCCTCCCACTCCCTGTTCCCCCCTACTCCCTGTTCCCCCTCCCACTCCCTGTTCCCCCCTACTCCCTGTTCCCCCTCCCTACTCCCTGTTCCCCCTCCTACTCCCTGTTCCTTTTCCCACTCCCTATTCCCCCTCCCACTCCCTGTTCCCCCCTACTCCCTGTTCCCCCTCCCTACTCCCTGTTCCCCCTCCCACTCCCTGTTCCTTTTCCCACTCCCTATTCCCCCTCCCACTCCCTGTTCCCCCCCTACTCCCTGTTCCCCCTCCCACTCCCTGTTCCCTCTCCCACTCCCTGTTCCCCCTCCCTGCTCCCTATCCCATTCCCTGCACCCGTTCCCATTCCCTGCTCCCCGTTCCCACTCCCTGCTCCCCGTTCCCACTCCCTGTTCCCCGTTCCCACTCCCTGCACCCGATCCCACTCCCTGCACCCGATCCCACTCCCTGCACCCGTTCCCACTCCCTGCTCCCCGTTCCCACTCCCTGCTCCCCGTTCCCACTCCCTGTTCCCCGTTCCCACTCCCTGCTCCCCGATCCCACTCCCTGCACCCGATCCCACTCCCTGCACCCGATCCCACTCCCTGCACCTGTTCCCACTCCCTGCTCCCTGCTCCCACTCCCTGCACCCGTTCCCACTCCCTGCACCCACTCCCTGTTCCCCCTTCCCTGCTCCCTGTTCCCCCTTCCCTGCTCCCTGCTCCCACTCCCTGCTCCTTGCTCCTGACAGATGATGGAAGAATGGCTGCTCCCATTCCTGATGTGGCTCTCCATACGGACACACGCCCTGGTAATTTCGCTATCCATGAACTCCCTCCTCCCCAGGCCGGGGGGTGGGGATTGTATCACTGAAAGCCATCCCACCAGGTGAAAGAGAACAGTCCAGCATGTGTTTTATTTTTTAAACATTTCCGACTGCCCGTTACTTTGGTGTGCCATTCAAGAATCCGCGGAGACCTGCTTTAAGCTGGGACAGAGATCCTCATGGACAATGTTTTGGGACCTTGATGGAGCCTGGTCTGACTGCAGTGAAAGCAGGACATTTCCTGTGGTGGAGGTGAGGGTGGGGAGGGGGTGGGTGGGGAATGTCGCTGCTGTGTTATGCAGGACGCCGGTCACCCTGGGACTCAAAATCGTTTTTACCTTTTCTTTTTGAAAATGCTTGAAGCACAGTAAAGAGCCAACGTTTGACGTGTAAATGATAAAGTTTTCACTTCCCTGCCCTCCTCCCAACCCAAAAGCCACTCTCCAACCCCACCCTTACCCCTCTCCCACCATCCCCACCCAGACCTGCCTGAACAGGTTGGCCAGTGTGTGTTTCTGCATGCAGTTTGGAAAGTTCCGTCAATTTTAGTGAGTTCAGTGACTTAACTTACTGGCATGTGATTGAGGTTTTCAGAGATGTCTTAGTTCTTTTCTTTTCCCAGTCGACGAAACTATGTTGAAATAAAAGGCTTGACTTCATAGTGCAAGTTGACCATAACAGTCAGCGGGCTGCACCTCAGCCGATTGAATCGAAACAGCCCAAGTCATGTGTTTCAATACTGTATATTCTAACGCTGCAGTTGAAGTGTATTGTGAAGTATTGACAATCAGAATGCTTTCAAAAAAAAACCCTTTGCTTTGTTCTGACCTTTTATGTCAAAATAAATGAGAAACCTTGACTCTGTAAAGGTGCTGTGCTTTGCAAGTGAGCCTGGTTCATCTCTTTTTCTGAAGGGGTTGCCAGTACTGTTGTCACAACATGCCATGTAGCAGAGGACTGCAGTGACACCTCTTTGCAGCAATGACAGTGTGTCAGACGTGGTGAAATCAGAGCCCAGCGCCAATGTGTCGTCAACACGAGGGCATCACAGAAATGGTGGTGCGAAACATTGAAGCTCCCTCAAACGCCAAGGCTTCTCGTTTTGCATTTGGCAGGAAAATCCCAAGAATGCCAAATGCCATGTGATCACAACATGCGACTGGAGAAGAGGGTACTAATTCACCCACTGTACTCTTTGCTACCTTCACCCACCCTCCTCTCTGACCTATCACCTCCATCCCCAACCCCATTCACCCACTGTACTCCATGCTACTTTCTCCCCACCCCAACCCCCTCTCATTTATCTCTCCACCCTAAAGGCTCTATTCATGATGAAGGGCTTTTGCCCGAAACATCGATTTTCCTGCTCCTCAGATGCTGCCTGAACTGCTGTGCTTTTCCAGCACCACTCTGATCTAGACCCTGGTGTCCAGCATCTGCAGTCCCTGTGTTTTTACCTACTGATTGGCTGCATTGTCCAATGTGATTGGCTTCGGTGTTGCCATAGAGGGGGTGGGGGGGGTTCCTTGTGTTTTACCTACTGATTGGAAAAGGCAGCCAATGTGATTGGCTCCGGTGTTGCCAGAGAGAGAGCGGTGGGGGTGGGGGGTTCCTTGTGTTTTACCTACTGATTGGAAAAGGCAGTGATTGGCTCCGGTGTTGCCATGGAGAGCGTAGTGGGGGTGGGGTGGGTTGGTCTCTCAGTTTCTGAGTAATCCTAAAAGGCACAATGAGCCTGAACTCATTCTTTCTGCCCGCATATCCCTATGTGAGATCATTCTTCGCTTCTGGAGAGCGTAACTGAACCGTATTATGGGCTCATGTCCAGAGCGCCTCTCCTTCATCAGGTTCTTCATAAGGGCAGCACGGTGGTTAGCACTGCTGCCTCACAGCGCCAGAGACCCGGGTTCTATTCCCGCCTCAGGCAACTGTCTGTGTGGAGTTTGCATATTCTCCCCGTGTCTGCGTGGGTTTCCTCCGGGTGCTCCAGTTTCCTCCCACAGTCCAAAGATGTGCAGGTCAGGTAAATTGGCCACGCTAAATTGCCCGTAGTGTTAGGTGCATTAGTCAGGGGTAAATGTAGGGGAATGGGTCTGGGTGGGTTGCTCTTCGGAGGGTCGGTGTGGACTTGTTGGGCTGAAGGACGTTTCCACACTTAGTCAATCTAATCTAAAAAAAATCCAGAAATGCTCCCTGATATTGAACTGTGGGACAAAGCAAAGAATAGGTGGGGGGGTGGAGGTGGGGTGGGGTGGGGGGGGGTGGATTAATCAACCTGAAACTGATTTCAAGAAATTTGCCAGTAGCACCAGAATATAAAGGGATCAATCCAGAAATGATGTTTTCCCAATCGCAAACTCTTGTATTTGCTGCTGATGGGTTTACTGTAAGCCTATCCAGAACAAATGTGGGAGGAAAAACATCCAGTGATCAGAGGACCCGAGGGGTAGACAGTGCAGGGTGGATGCTGGGCAGAGTCAGAAGGCTGCAAGAGAGTATGGGGAGGCCACCCAGAGGCTGAGTGAAGACCAACAACCGAAAAGAGAGTTAGGGAGAGAGGAGCTGTAACAGCAGGGAAGAGAGGGCAACTGCAAAGAAGACTGAACAGCTTCAAACCCGCCAACGAGGAACACTCAGCTGACCAGGAGTGAGGGAAACGTGAAATCACTGAGGTCGTGAATTACTCACAAATGAATCTGGCATCTCTGACTTAGGGCTGCAAATGCTCAGGATCCACAAGGGGATAATATTGCGGATGCCATTATGATTTTAATTCTGAGGTTGAGACCTGAGATGCAGTAAAAGGTGTAGCAACTGCCTGGTTAAAGTGTTTCAAATTCCAAAACCCTGCAGTATGACTGTGACTCCACCAATCTGCAGAAGATGGGTCTAACATGGTGGCTTTTTGTGTATCAGTTATTTTGCCAAAGGGTTTTTATTTTGTTGTTGCTTCTCTATGCCTGTTGCATCAATTTAAACACTATAGTATCTTGGAAATTGATGTGTTGTGACTTTTAGATTAGATTCCCTACAGTGGGGAAACAGGCCCTTTGGCCCAACCAGTCCACACCGACCCTCCGAAGAGTAACCCACCGAGTCCCATTTCCTTCTAACTAATGCACCTAACACTATGGGCAATTTAGCATGGCCAATTCACCTGACCTGCACATTTTTGGATTAGAGGAGGAAACCCACACAGACATGGGGAGAATGTGCAAACTCCACACAATCACCCAAGGCTGGGATTGAACCTGCGACCCTGGTGCTGTGAGGCAGCAGTGCTAACCACTGAGCCACCATGTCTTTTAAGTTTAATGGGGTTGATAGTTCTTGAGAATTGTGATAAATTCTTCTAATTCTTCTTCTGAGTGCAAATCCTCCATTCGTGAACACAACTACAGAAGGAAATGTTCCTGTGTGAATGCAACAAATACACAGGGGGCAAAACAAAAGAAAATGTATTTCCTGGAAGCCAATTCGAAGCCATTAAGAGGAGTCCTCAGATTGATTTGATCTGATTTATTATTGTCACACATGCTGAGAAACAGTGAAAAGTATTGTTTTGTATGCTGGCCAGGCAAATCATACCTCACACATGTATGCCAGGGTAACAGAAGAGAACATAGTGTTACAGCCACAAGGAAGGTTCAAAGAAATATCAGCTCTAAGCATCAGAGGTCTGTTCATAGGTCTGATAACAGTGGAGAAGACGCTGTTCTTTAATGTGTTGCTAAGTGTTTTCAATCTTTTGTACCCTCTGTCTATCGGAAGAGGCTGGAAGAGAGTATAACTGGGGTAAGAGGGGTCTTTGCTAATGTTGGCTGCTTACCTGAAGCAGCGGGAAGTGTACACGAAGTCAATGGAATAAGGCTGGTTTGCCTGACGGACTGGGTGGTGTCCACCACTCTCTCTTGCGGTCTTGGGCAGGGCAGTTGCCATACCAAGCTGTGATGGAACGGGGAAAGAAAGAAATATCTCATTTATGCTTTATTTTATGGAAGGTATGAAAGGGGGCAAGAGAAAATTCACAAGTACACTGTTGACAAACAAAGGTGCTTGTATTGTATAAAATAATGTGTTACTTGAATCTTATCTAGGCGATCTGAGGAGGATACTGATACCAGGGAGACATGGCTCGATTGGCAGAGGAGGTCAACAGCAGCAGGAATGATGACCATGAAACTATTGTGCAGGTGTAAAATCCCTCCTGCTGTGGCCTGCTTGTGATTCCAGAGCCAGCAGAGCGTGTGTGACTCCTAATTTCTCTCAGGAAAGGCCCAGAGATTGGGTGGATTCAAACTCTGCGCAAAAGTACAACGAGAATAAAATAAATGGACCACCAACATTGTCCAAGGCACTTGATTCAGATACAGAAATGGCAAACCTGTCCCTATCAACCTTACAAAGACTTCCTTACCAACATATGGGGGCTACTGTCAAAATTGAAAAAGTTGTGCCACAGGACGTTATCTGTAAGGCATGATGTGGTGAGTATGGCAACGTCTTGGACATCACCATCCCTGGATAAGTCCTGCCCCACCAGCAGCTCAGGCCCAGTACAGCTGGTGGCACACTGGTGTACTGTGTTGCCCTGGGAGACCTCAGTATTGATTCTGGACTCCATGAAGTCTCTTTTCCATTTTGGTCACCACGCCGAAGGTAATGAGAACACGGAATGTACTGTCATCAGCAAGGTATTGGTTTAAACAGTTTCACTGTTATTACTCATTATCGCTGGAGGTTCCTGAGGGACAAAGGAATAATATTATCAACTAAGCATTACAGATATCAAGATTACAACAAATATTGTATAGATAAAACAGAAAGAGTACTTACCAGAAAAAAGGAGAAAGTGAGGACTGCAGACGCTGGTGATCAGAGTCAAAAAGTGTAGTGCTGGAAAAGCACAGCCAGTCAGGCAGCATCCGAGGAGCAGGAGAGTCACATTCCTGATGAAGAGCTTATGCTCAAAAGATGACTCTCCTGCCCCTCGGATGCTACCTGACCGGCTGTGCTTTTCCAGCACCACACTCTTTGACCTACAAGAGTAAATTCCTAATAAATCTTTGTGTACATCGCTGAAGCCCAATGCTTTGTGTTCCTTGCTTCTGAAGAAAAGAGATTAACATTTAATGTCCGATGTGATGCCACCTGTAGTCAAGTGGTAGATGTTTTCTTATGCAAGCAGACTCCACAGGACAACACATTTTCAGAGGGAAGATTCCGAACTACTGATTCTGAAGGTATATATTTAGCTGCCCTGTTATTTCACAGCAGTCTGCTAGTTGTTTTGAGCCCTTTCCCTCTGTATCTCTCTCTCTCTCTCTCTGTCTCACACTCACTCACTCTTTCCAAGTCTGGTGATATATTTATCCCAGATGGTTTAATATGAAATCTCTGTCTACACAGAGATGCCCAAAATATCGATTCTCCTGCTCCTCGGATGCTACCTGACCTGCTGTGCTTTTCCAGCACCACATTTTTTTGACACGGACTCTCCAGCATCAGCAGTCCGAGTTCCTCCTTTCTGTCTGTACAGCTTGCCAGATTGGAACCATTCTTAGCTGACAAACTGAGATGGCTGTTGTTACCCGGTGACCTACACAAGGTCATGTTCCAAACATGGCAAAGGTACAGCAGAGATAGCCCTTCTCCCACCTCCAATGCTTGGCTAGAAGACTGTAAAATATCAAAGTAGAAATAGACCATTCAGCCCATCGAGTCTGCTCTGCCATTCAATGAGATCATCGTTGATCTGAAATTCCTCAACCCCACTTCCCTGCCTTTTCTCCAAACCCTTGATTCCCTTCCTGATTAAAATTCTCTCTATCTCAAACTTGAATAGACTTAATGACCCAGTCTCGACAGCAATAAATTGCACAGATTCTTTGCCCTCTGAGAGACAAAATTCCTCCTCATCTCTCCAAGATCTTTTCCCTAGGGTGGGTGAGTTCAAACACCGGGGGCATATTCTTAAGATGAGAGGAGAAAGATTTAAAAGGGACAGTAGTGGGCAACGTTTCACATATAGTGTGGTTCGTGTGTAGAATGAACTTCCAGAGGAAGTGGTGAATGCAGGTACAATTACAACATTTAAAAAACATTTGGATAAGTACGTGAAAAGAAAGGTTTAGAGGGATATGGGTCAAATGCAGACTTTTTTAGATTAGATTACAATGTGGAAACAGGCCCTTCGGCCCAACAAGTCCACACCGACCCGCCGAAGCGAAACCCACCCATACCCCTACATTTACCCCTTACCTAACACTACAGGCAATTTAGTATGGCCAATTCACCTGACCCTGCACATCTTTGGATGGTGGGAGGAAACCGGAGCACCCGGAGGAAACCCACGCAGACACGGGGAGAACGTGCAAACTCCACACAGTCAGTCACCTGATGCGGGAATTGAACCCGGGTCTCTGGCGCTGTGAGGCAGCAGTGCTAACCACTGTGCCACCGTGCCGCCCACTAGTGGGACTAGTTTAGTTTGGGATTTGGTCAGCATGGATGAGCTGGTCCAAAGGGTCTGGTTATGTGCAGCATGACTCCAAGCAGCACAGTGGCTCAGTGGTTAGCACTGCTGCCTTACAGCACCTGGGACCCAGGTTTGATTCCAGCCTCGGGCGACTGTCTGTGTGGAGTTTACACATTCTCCCCGTGTCTGCGTGGGTTTCCTCTGGGTGCTCTGGTTTCCTCCCACAGTCCAAAGACGTGCAGGTTAGGGTGAATTGGCCATGCTAAATTGCCCATAGTGTTAGGTGCATTAGACAGAGGGAAATGGGTCTGGGTGGGTTACTCTTCGGAGGGTCGGTGTGGACTGGTTGGGCCGAAGGGCCTGCTTCCACACTGTAGGGAATCTAATCTAATCTATAATTGTGTGGCCCCTTACTCTGATATTATGCCTTCTGGTCCTTACCCCTTCAACAAGTCAAGTTCCCTCAGGATCATGTGTATTTCAATATGGTAATCTCTCATTCTTCTATATTCCAAGGAAGACGGATCCAACCTACTCAATGTCTCCTCGCAAGACAGTCTGTCCATACCTGCGATCAGCCTAGTGAACTTTCTCTGGACTGCGTCCATAACTTTGCTTAGATAAGTGACCCAAAACTGCTCCTAGTATTCCAGCAGTGGTCTGACTAGTGCCTTGTGTAGTTTTAGTAGAGTTCAGATGAAGGCCCACTGGAGCCGAAACATTAACTCTGATTTGTCTTTACAGATGCTGCCAGGTCTGCTGAGCATGAAATGAATTGAATTGAATTGAATTGAATTTATTATCCCGTGTACTGAGGCACAGTGAAAAGCTTTGTCTTGCAGCAATACAGGCAGATCACCGAGTTAAGTAACATAGAAAGTAAATAATAGGTAAACAGCGGCAAAAACAAAAACACAGGTACAGGCGAATGTTAAGAGATTGAGAGTCCATTCAGTGTTCTAATGACAGTAGGGTCGAAGCTGTTTTGACACCGGATGGTGTGTGTGTTCAGGCTTCTGTACCTTCTCTCCTGCTTGCTATTGAAAGAGGTTGTAGAAAAACAGACGGGAGGTGGAAGACCTGGGAAAATGGTGCACTGAGAACAACCTCGCTCTTAATACCAGCAAAACCAAGGGAGTCATTATTAACTTTCAGCGGTGGATGGATCTTTGAGAATGCTGGTGACCTTTTTTTAACTTATCCATGTTAAACTCCATTTTCCACATTTTGGCCCTCTTTCCCACTCTATCTACATTGAATTGAATTGAATTTATTGTTGCTTGTACCGAGGCACAGTGAAAAGCTGTGTCTTGTGAGCAATACAGGCAGACACAGAGTTAAGTCGCATAGATAAGTAAATAAGAGGTAACTGGCAGCAAAGACAAAAACTCAGGTAGAGAAGAATATTAAGAGTTTGTGGGTCCATTCAGCATTCTAACAACAGTAGGGTCAAAGCTGTTATGAAACCAGCTGGTGCGTGTTCAGGCTTCTGTGCCTTCTCCCTGATGGTAGAGGTTGTAGAAAAGCGTTGCCAGGGTGGATGGATCTTTGAGAATGCTGGCAGCCTTTCCTTGACAGTGGGCCTTGTAGGTGGTTTCTATAAATGGGAGGTTGGCCTTTGTGATTGTCTGGGCCGAGTTCCCCACTCTCTGTAACCGTCTTCGATCTTGAATGGTACAGTTGCCATATCAGGTAGTGATACATCCAGACAGAACGCTCTCGATAACGCACCTATAAAAGTTGGCAAGGGTATTCGCCGTCATGCCAAATTTACTCAGCTGCCTGAGGGAGAAGACGTTGTTGGGCCTTTGTAACCAGTGTGTCCAGATGAAGAGTCCAAGAAAGCTTGTTGTGGATGACCACACCCAGGAGCTTGACACTCTCCACTTGTTCCACCTCTGTGCTGTTAATGTGTAGGGGGACATGAGTAACATCCCGCCGAAAGTTAATAATGACTCCCTTGGTTTTGCTGGTATTGAGAGCGAGGTTATTCCCAGTGCACCATTTTCCCTGGTCTTCCACCTCCCGTCTGTAATCTGTTTTGTTGCCATCTGAGATTCGACCAGCTATGGTGGTGTCACCAGGGAACGTGTAAACAGCATTAGTCTGGTATTTGGCGACGCAGCAGCTTTTCCAGCAACTTCCGTTTTTGTTCTAGTGTAGTAGAACCTCCTTGTTCTCTGTTCCCTTTAAAATAAAAAGCCAACGTTCCATTTGCCTTCCCTATTACCTGCTCAATTTAGATGTTTTGTTTTTCATGAACGAGGATTCCTGAATCCCTCCCTTCTGTGTTTTCTGGATTTAAAGAAGATTCAGTTCCTCTATTCTTCCTGCCAAAGTGCACAAACGCACAGTTCCATATTCTGGTCCATGCCCAAGTTTATGTTTTCAAACTGAGCTTTGTTAACTCCTGCAGGAAAATGTTTACAGCTTTGGATATGTCTCCCTAATCCATGTTGAACTAGCAATAGTCAGGTAACTTCCAGCACACCTGGTTTCAGCAGCTTTCTGCAAACAGCTTAACATCTTTTTCTAAACAGCCATAGCTGTTAATAATTTTTATTCCTAACTTCTGTCAGGACATAATTACACAGTCGTGACACTACTCTGGGTTGTGAACATGGACTTCTTCATCAACCAGGGTGGCTCTATAGCACAGTCTGAACTGGGTGGCATGGTGGCTCAGTGGTTAGCACGGCTGCCTCATGGTGCCAGGGTCCCAGGTTCAACTCCAGCCTTGGGCGACTGTCTGTGTGGAGTTTGCACATTGTCTGCGTGGGTTTCCTCCGGGTGCTCTGGTTTCCTCCCACAGTCCACAGATGTGCAGGTTCGGTGCATTGACCATGCCAGGTCATCCATTAGTGTGCGGGCTGAGTGGATTAAAGGGGGGGTGGGGTGGGATGCTCTCTGCAGGGTCAGTGTGGATTTGATGGGCTGAATGGCCTGCTTCCACGCTGTAGGGATTCGATGAACCAGTCATCCTCTGTAGGTTATAATTGCAAGACTGGGTCTGAGGCAGATGGTGAGGGAACTGACAACAGGGAGGATCCAATTAACCCTGTTCCTATCTATCGATCTATGCATGTCAGAAATGCATCTTCCATGATGCTATTGCCAAGAGTGATGACCACACGGTCCTTTATGTTGTGAGGCATTGCCACCATGCAAAATGAGATACATTCACATAGAACTATCAGCTCAAGTCTGGGGATCCCTCAGGCACTGTAGGTCATCAGCAGCAGCAGAATTGTGTTCAATCACAATCCCTACCAACTCTCAATGGTCCTTTTAGGGTATAGCAGGAGTTGCAGCTCAGTGATAAAAATGATGTGTCAATGTAGGAGGAGAAAGTGAGGACTGCAGACCCTAACTTTTTTTTGAAAGGCAGATGTGAAGTGGATATTCCAGGTGTGATGCAGCTGGTCAGACCACTCGGCTTTAAGCAAAGCAGAATTTATTTAAACACTACAGTTGAAACACGAACAAAAGAAAACGGACTTTAGAATAACTTAACCGACCCGATACAGCAATTTAGCTAAGGAACTGTTCCAAACCCCTTGGCAAAAAGGTAAATCGAAACACAGATTCTTACAGGCAGGAGGGAACAACATCCAGAGATTTCAGAGAGAAAGTCAGTCAGGAATCATCTGCTGAAGTTTGCAACCTTTCCTGGACTCCAGTATCTTGCGACTGCCAGAACTAAACCAAACTAGGAAAAAGCTGAACTGGGAGAACTGGCCACTCCCCTGCCACTGTTATACCAGACTCTTCCTAGACCCCTCGGCACCTCTGCCTTTACAACCTCTCTTAAAAACAACCCATAGACAAAATGATCATGTTAAAATGACAGCATTGTCACACTGGTTAAAGATAAAGAGAAGGATGATCGAAATTCAGAAAACCAGAATATCAAAGCAATCTCAGGAATGATAAAAGCAGGAAGTCACTTGTAGGAGTTGTGTACATACCCCTAACCATAACTACATGGTAGGATGGGGGGGGGGGGGGGGGGGGGTAGAAATAATGGGAGCTTCGTAAAAGGTTCCAGCAATTATCATGGGGCATTTTAATCTGTGTATGGACTGGAAAATCAGAAGGGAAAAGGTACTCTACATGAGGAATTTATTGAATGTTTTCGGGAAACTTTCTTAAACCAGCATATTCTGGTACCAACCTGAGGGAAGCTATATTACACCTGACTTTGACCAATGAGATGGGACAAGACCACATTTGTGTGCAGTTTTGGGCCCCATATCTCAGGAAGGATGTACCAGCCCTGGAGCATGTTCAGAGGAGGTTCACAAGAACAGTCCCAGGAATGAAAGAAAAGCTTAATGTAAGAGAAACGTTTGAGGACTCTGGGTTTATACTTGATGGGGTTTAGAAGTATGGGGGGGATCTAATTGAAACATACAGAATAGTGAATGGCCCAGACAGAGTGGATGTTGTGTAGATGTTTCCATTGGTAGGAGAGACTAGGACCCAAGGGCACAGCCTTAGAGGGAAGGGAAGACCTTTTAGAATGGAGATAAGAAGAAACTTCTTCAGCCAGAGAGTGGTGAATCTGTGGAATTCATTGCCACAGAAGGCTGTGCAGGCCAAGTCATTGAGTATATTTAAGACTGAGATGCATAGGTTATTGAGTGTCAAGGGTTATGAGGAGAAAGCAGGAGAATGGGTTTGAGAAACTTAAAGCCATGCTTGACTGGTGAAGCAGACTCGCTGGGCTGAATGGTCTAATTTCTTCTCCTATGTCTTATGCTCTTAATTACTGATCTTCTAGTAAAAATGCCCCTGGGCAGCTGTGACAAATTTTACATAGAGTTTAAGGGAGAGAAGTGTGGGTCTGGGACTACTGTTTTGAATTTAAACAATGGCAGTTAAGCAGGCATGCATGCAGAGCTGGAGAAAGTGAACTGGCAATTTTGATTAAGGGATAGGTTGGCAGAGATGCCAGCAGGAAACATTTAAGGGATATTCCAGAAAGTCCAGAACAGACACAGTCCAACAAAAGATAGTTGGCAGGTCAGAAGATTGTACAGAATATTAAAACAAAACCAAAAATTACAAAACGATTATTGGGAATGCTTCAGCCTTATCTTTTGCACTGATGTGTTGGGCTCCCCCATCATTGAGGATTGTGCCTCATCTGCTTTGTTGTAGAATCGCTTAGCTCTATCACTTGCTGCTAATGCTGTTTGGCATGCCAGTAGCCCTATATGGTAGCTTCAGCAGGTTGACACCTCATCTTCAAGTATGCCTGGTGCTGTTCCTGGCATACCCTCCTGCACTCTCCATTGAACCAGGGTTGATCTCCAGCCTTGATGGTAATGGTTAACTGGGGGATATGGCCGGCCATGAGATGACAGATTGTGCTGGAGTCAAATTTTGTTACTGTTGAGGGTCTACTGTGTCATGATACCCGGTCTTGAGTTGCCAGATCTGTTCAAAGTCTGGCCACACTACACAGTGCAGAGTATTCTCAATGTGAGGGTAGGACTTCACTTCCACAAGGACTGTGCGATGGCCATAATTACTGGTATTGTCATAGAGGGATGCATCTGCAGCTGGCAAATTGAGAAGGATGAGGTTGAGAACATTTTTCCTTGTTGGTTCCCTCACCACCTGCCACAGACCCAGTCTAGCAGCGATATGGTTTAGGACCTGACCAGTTTAACCAGCAGTGCTGCTACCAAGCCAGTCTCGGTGGTGGACATTGAAATCCGCCACCCAGAATACATTTTGCCCCCTTGCCACCTTTAGTGCTTCCTCCACATGTTGTTCAATACCAATCCGGAGGAGAAAGTGAGGACTGCAGATCAGAGTCGAGAGCGTGGTGCTAGAAAAGCACAGCAGGTCAGGCTCTGAGGAGCAGGAGAATCAACGTTTCAGGACAAGGCCTTCATGGAATGAGGCTTGTGGGCCAAGGGGCTGAGAGATAAGTGGGAGGGAGGTGGGGTTGGCAGGAAGGTGATAGGTCAAATAGGAGGGTGGAGTGGATAGATGGGAAAGGTGATGGACAGGTCAAGAGGGCGGTGCCGAGTTGGAAGCTTGGGGCTGGGATAATGTGGGGGGAGGAGGGGAAATGAGGAAACCAATGAAATCCACATTGATCCTTTGTGGTTGCAGGGTCCCAAGGCAAAATATGAGGCGTTTTTTCTCCAGGCATCAGGTAGTAACGGTTTGTCGATGGAGCAGGCCCAGGACCTGCATGTCCTTGATGGATGGAAGGAGGAGTTGAAGTGTTCGGCCACGGGGCGGTGGGGCTGGTGGGTGTGGGTGTCTCAGAGATGTTCTCTGAAACGATCCACAAGTTGGCGTCCTGTCTCCCTGATGCAGAGGAGACCACATTGTGTGCAAAGGATAAAGCGGATGACCTTGGTGGAGGTACAGGTAAATTTCTGTTGGATGTGGAAGGATTCTTTGGGGTCTTGGACGGAGTTGAGGGGGGTGGTGTGGGCGCAGGATTTGCACTTGCTGTGATGGCAGGGAAAGGTGCCGAGAGTGGAGTGTGGGCTGATTGGGGGGGAGATGTGTGGATCTGAGGAGGGAGTCGCGGAGGGAATGGTCTCGCTGGAACACTGATAGGGCTGGGGAGGGAAATAGATCTTTGATGGTGGGGTCCATCTGCAGGTGATGGAAGTGGCAGAGGATGATGAGATGTATGCGGAGGTTGGTGGTGTGGAAGGTTTCTGTCCTTGTTGCATTGGGAGGAGTGGGGTTCAAGGGCAGTGGTGCAGGAAGTGGAGGAGATGCGCGGGAGAGCATCGTTGACCACATGGGAAGGTAAATTGCAATCTTGGAAGAAGGAGGCCATGTCGGACTTCCTGAGGTGGAATTGGTCATCCTGGGAACAAATGCGGCAGAGGCAGAAGAATTGGGAATAAGGGATGATGTTTTTACAGGAGGTAGGGTGGGAGGAGGTGTAGTCGACGTGGGAGTTGGTGGGCTTGTAGTATAGTCTGTGGTTAGTCAGTTGTTGGAGACAGTGATGGAGAGTTCCAGTAAGGGAGGTGAGGTGTCTGAGGTTGTCCTGGTGAATTTGAGATCGAGGTGAAAGGTTTTGGTGAAGTTGATGAAGTGTTCAACCTCCTCATGGGAGCACGAGGTAGCGCCGATGCAGTCTTTGATATAGCGGAGGAGCAGATGGAGAGTGGTGCCGGTGTAACTGCGGAAGGTGGACTGTTCCACGTACCCAACAAAGAGGCAGGCATAGCTGGGGTCCATGCGGGTGCCCAGGGCTACCCCTTTGGTTTGGAGGAAGTGGGAGGATTGGAAGGAGAAGTTGTTGAGGGTGAGGACCAGTTCAGCCAGACGGATGAGGGTGTCGGTGGATGGGTACTGGTTGGGACGGTGTGAGAGGAAGAAACAGAGGGCTTGGAGACCTTTGTCGTGGCGGATGGATGTGTACCGGGACTGGATGCCCATGGTGAAGATAAGGCATTGGGGGCCGGGGAAACAAATATCTTGGAGAAAGTGAAGGGCGTGGGTGGTGTCCCAAACGTAAGTGGGGGGTTCCTGGAATAAGGGGGACAGGACAGTGTCAAGGTAGACAGAGATGGGTTAAGTGGGACAGGTGTAGGCTGAGACAATGGGTCAACCAGGGTAGTCAGGTTTGTGAATCTTTGGTAGGAGGTAGAATCGTGCAGTGCAGGGTTCACAGACAATGAGGTTGAAGGCTGTAGGTGGGAGATCCCCAGAGGTGATGAGGTTGTGGGTGGTCTGGGAGATGATGGTTTGGTGATGGGAGGTGAGGTCGTGGTTAAGAGAGCAGTAAGCAGTAAGACTCTATGTCTTATTCAGCAGCAGGTTTCCTTGCCCATCTTTAACCTGAAGCCATGAGACTTCATGGGGTCCAGAGTTAATGTTGGGGAATCCCAGGGTAACTCCCTCCCAAATATATACTACTGTACTGCCATCTCTGCTGGGTCTGTCCTGCTGGTGGGATAGGACATATCCAGGGATGGTGATGGTGGTGTCTGGGACATTGTCTGTAAGGTATGGTTCTGTGAGTGTGACTGTGTCAGGCTATTGCTTGACTAGTCTGTGAGACAGCCCTCCTGAATTTGGCACTAACCCCCTGATGTTAGTAAGGAGGATGGAGCTGGGTAGACAGGGCTGTGTTTGACATTGTCATTTCCACTGTCTCGGTCAATACCCACTGTCTCGGTCAATACCTGGTGATATGTCCGGTTTCAGTCCTTCCTATTCTCGCAGTTGATGCAACGGAGTGATTGCTAGGTCCTTTCAGAGAATGGCTAATAGGCAACATATTGCTGTTGGTCTGGAGTCACAGGTAGGCCAGACCAAGGAAGGACAGCAGATTTACTTTCCTAAAGGGAACAGACCAGCTGGAATTTTTATGACAGTCGGCAATGGTTTCAAAGTCACCGGTGGAATTTAAATTGCAGATGTAGTTTTGACCTGACGCAATGCATGACCCTTCTTGTTAGCAACAGCCTGAAACCTGAGTTGTCAGGTCACGAGGCCTGTACTCAATGGGGTAAATGTGTCCGGGTGTCAATCCCTGAAGTCACCAAGATAAAAGGATTTCACTCAATCTGCAAAGCCATGACTCTCAAAACTGACTGCCCAATGATAACATCAATGCCACCATAGAGTCATGGAGTTGTACAGCATGGAAACAGACCCTTCACTCCAACTCTCCCACACTGACCAGATACCCTAGACTGATCTAGTCCCATTTGCCAGCATTTGGCCCATCACCCTCTAAACCCTTCCTGTTCATGTACATTCAGATGCCTTTCAAATGTTCTAGTTATACCCACCTCCACCACCTCCTTTGGTAGCTCGCTCCATACACACACCAGCCTCTACATGAAAAAAGTTACTAGGTAAAAACAAGGACTGCAGATGCTGGAAACCAGAGTCTAGATCAAAGTGGTGCTGGAAAAGCACAGCAGGTCAGGCAGCATCCGAGGAGTAGGAAAATCGATGTTTTGGGCAAAAGCCCTTCATCAGGAATACCTGATACCTGAAAAAAGTTGCCTCTCAGGTCCTTTTTTAAAACCTTTCCCTCTCACCTTAAACCTATGCCATCTGGTTTTGGACTCGCCTACCCTGGGGAAAAGACGCTGGCTATTCACTACATCCGTGCCCCTCGTAATCTTTTAAACCTCTATAACGTCCCCCCGAGCCTTTCACGCTCCAGAGAAAAAAGCCCCAGTATATTCAGCCTCTCCCTATAACTCAAATCCTGCATCCTCATGAAGGACTGTCTTTCTCAATATCTCCCATCCCCACCCCCATTCACCTCTCTCTCTCTCCCCCTCTCTCTCTAATAAGAGCATTTACTTTCATAAAGTGCTCCTCTACACACACGGGCCTAGTTTCATAGTAATACAAGCAGGAGGAGGCTATTTGGCCCATTTATCAATACCACGGCTGAGCTATCCATTGTCTCAGCTCCTCCTACCTGCATTATCCCCATATTCCTTAATTCCCCTACCATGCAAAAACCCAACCAATTGTGACTTGAATATATTTAATGAAGCTGCCTCTACTGCTTCCTTGTGCAGAGAATTCCATAGATTCACTCCTCTGGGAAAAGCAGTTCCCCCTCATCTCTGTCCTAAATCTACTCCCCCTAATCTTGAGGCCACATCAGCTAGTCCTAGTCTCACCCAACAGCGGAAATAACTTGCCTGCCTCTATCTTGTCTATCCCTTTCAGAACGTTATATGTTTCTATAAGATCCCCTCTCATTTTTCTAAATTCTAGCGAGTAGAGTCCCAGGCGGCTCAGCCTCTCCTCACAGGGTTAACCCCCTCATCTCCAGAATCAACCTGGTGAACCTCCTCTGCACCACCTCCAAAGCCAGGATATCCTTCCTCAAGTAAGGAGACCAGAACTGCACACAATACTCCAGGTGCAGCCTCACCAACACCTGGTACAATACAGACAGACACAAGAAAAAAAAATGTCACAAGCAATGCGAAAGCAGTTCAATAATCTCGTTCACAGATTTTGCTGAGACGTTTCTTGTGCAG
The DNA here is from genome assembly GCF_037043375.1 of Chiloscyllium plagiosum. Lineage (NCBI taxonomy): Eukaryota > Metazoa > Chordata > Chondrichthyes > Orectolobiformes > Hemiscylliidae > Chiloscyllium > Chiloscyllium plagiosum. The sequence goes on along the minus strand of NW_028270147.1, from coordinate 101,212,575 downwards.
AGCAGAACAGTATTTCTTCATTGTCTTTCCTGAGATGCTTTCACTGGTTTTCAAGCCTAAAAACCACAGGTTATCGAACAACAGGAAGTACTAGCATTCAGAGCACTGCTCCTTTATCACATAGCTTTTTAACTTTATTCATCCCAGTCCAACCCCGGCACCTTCTCATCATGGTTTTCGCTGGGTGACCGGTTCATATTTATAAAGGTCTCTGAGTTATTAATTATGTCACAAATTGCAGCAACCGATGAATTAAAACTAAGCTGTGTTTTTCTTCAGTTGTTTCTGCAGAGATGAAAGGACAGCTTCTGAATTGTGGAAATCCAAAGGCTGTCTCATTCATAACCCCAAACTGTTCAGCTGCCTGGGACACGAACAAACAGTTGTTGGCAGGCAGATGTCTTTTGGTATCAATAACTAGTCACTTGTCTGCAGACGAATTATTCAGCAACTCGTTGCCGGCTAAATCGCAGCTCCCCCCCCCCCCCCATAAAAAACAAACAATACTTCAACTACTGTGTGAACCAGCTGGTGTGTAAATAGCAGTTCCTATGAGTGTCAGGTAACTTGCTTTCAAAAAGGTGTAGCTATCCTTAGTTTTTTAGATCTGTTCTTTTCCAGTTTCAGGCCACAATCAAAAACACAGGAAACTCAAAAAAAGGACACTGCCTTTATAGTAGCCTCTAGTTGTATCTCTAGATTTTCTACATAGGCAAGTCCAAAGTCCTTGTACCCTAACTTGTAAAATTGATGGTATGTACGGCAGCCTCACCACTGAAATGGACTGCACGTCCCACACCGTTTGCCTGCTTTCTGTGTCCTGGTTATCACGCCATTGCTGGTAATTACTAATGCATCATGCTCTTTGCTGGCGTTGTGCAGCTACTGTCACTTCATATTATCCTCCATCTTTTAGCATTGTCAAAGAACAAAGAACATTACAACGCAGGAACAGGCCCTTCGGCCCTCCAAACCTGCGCCGATCCAGATCCTCTGTCTAAACCTGTTGCCTATTTTCTAAGGATCTGTATCCCTCTGCTCCCCACCCATTCATGTATCTGTCTAGTTACATCTTAAATGACACTATCGTTCCTGCCTCTACCATCTCCGCTGGCAATGCATTCCAGGCCCCCACCACCCTCTACATAAAGAACTTTCCACGTATATCTCCCTTAAACTTTTCCCCTCTCACCTTGAACTCATGACCCCCCCAGTAATTGAGTCCCCCACTCTGGGGAAAAAGCTTCTTGCTATCCACCCTGTTTACACCTCTCATGATTTTGTAAACCTCAAGCAGGGTCTCCCTCAGCATCCGACTTTCTAATGAAAATAATCCTAATCTACTCAACCTCTCTTCATAGCTAGCGCCTCCATACCAGGCAACATCCCGGTGAACCTTCCCTGCACCCTCTCCAAAGCATCCACATCCTTTTGGTAATGTGGCGACCAGAACTGTATGCAGTATTCCAAATGTGGCCAAGCCAAAGTCCAATACAATTGTAACATGACCTGCCGACTCAAGCACTTTTTTTATTTCTAATCTCCCACATCTGCGGTATTGATACAAACCTGGTATGCTCAATACAATGATAAGTTTATACAATTACAGGAAGACCTGGAATAACTTGCACATAGAACAGACCCAGCTCAGCAAAAGTAGCTATGAAACATAAGCTTGAGCAGAAAGCAGCACTGAAGGAAGTGACCACAAATGTCGTTTATGAAACAATCCTTCCTAAAATAAATGCCAGCAATGATGTTGCAGTTAGAGCACTCAAGTCATACATAGGGGAAGATAAGTGACCGCTGAAACAGAACTTGTGCCAGGCTGAAGCAAATTCTGGGACAGCCATTGTAGCCATTGAGGTTAGGAACATGGCATCAATTTCAAAGGAGGGTGCCTGTAAACAGGAAAGTGGTTTGAAGTGTGTATACTTCAATGCAAGAAGTATACGAAATAAGGTAGATGAACTTGCAGCGTGGGTTGGTACCTGGGACTTCGATGTTGTGGCTATTACGGAGACATGGGTAGAACAGGGACAGGATTGGCTGTTGCAGGTCCCAGGGTTTAAATGTTTTAGTAGGGTCAGAGGTGGGGGTAAAAGAGGGAGAGGTGTGGCATTGCTTGTCAAAGATAGTATTACAGTGGTGGAAAGGACGATGGATGAAGACTCGCCATCTGAGGTAGTTTGGGCTGAGGTTAGGAATAGGAAAGGTGAGCTCACCCTGTTAGGAGTTCTTTACAGGCCTCCTAATAGTCCTAGAAACGTAGAAGAAAGGATTGCGAGGATGATTCAAGAGAAGAGTGAGAGTAATAGGGTGGTTGTTATGGGGGCCTTTAACTTTCCTGATATTGATTGGGAAAGCTATAGCTCAAGTTCGTTAGATGGGTCAGTGTTTGTCCAATGTGTGCAGGAGGGTTTCCTGACACAATATGTAGATAGGCCAACAAGAGGTGAGGCCATACTGGATTTGGTTCGGGGTAATGAACCAGGCCAGGTGTTAGAATTAGAGGTAGGTGAGCACTTTGGGGACAGTGACCACAATTCGGTGACCTTTACTCTAGTGATGGAGAGGGATAAGTGTGCACTACAGGGCAAGAATTATAGCTGGGGGCAGGGAAATTATGATGCGGTGAGGCATGACTTAGGATGTGTGGCTTGGAAAAGTAAGCTTCAAGGCAAGGGCGTAATTGATATGTGGAGCTTGTTCAAGGAGCAACTATTGAGTGTCCTTGATAAGTATGTACCCGTCAGGCAGGGAGGAAAGGGTCGTGTGAGGGAGCCGTGGTTTAATAAGGAATTGGAATCCCTTGTTAAATGGAAGAGGGCGGCCTATGTAAAGATGAGGCGTGAAGGTTCAATTGGGGCGATTGAGAGTTATAAGGTAGCCAGGAAGGACCTGAAAAGAGAGCTAAGAGCAGGAAGGAGGGGACATGAAAGGTCCTTAGTTGGTAGGATTAGGGAAAACCCTAAGGCTTTCTATAGGTATGTCAGGAATAAAAGAATGACTAGGGTAGGAATAGGTCCAGTCAAGGATAGTAGTGGGAAGTTGCGTGTGGAGGCTGAAGAGATTGGGGAGACACTGAATGAATACTTTTCGTCAGTATTCAATCAGGAACAGGACATTGTTGTCAATGTGAGTACTGAGTCACAATTAAGTAGAATGGATGGCTTTGAGGTATGTAGAGAAGAGGTGTTGGAAATTCTGGATAGGGTGAAAATAGATAAGTCCCCTGGGCCTGATGGCATTTATCCTAGGATTCTCTGGGAAGCAAGGGAGGAGATTGCAGAGCCATTGGCCTTGATTTTTATGTCCTCGTTGTCTACAGGAGTAGTGCCAGAAGATTGGAGGCTAGCAAATGTGGTTCCCTTGTTCAAGAAGGGGAGTAGGGATAACCCTAGTAACTATAGGCCGGTGAGTCTCACTTCTGTTGTGGGCAAAATCTTAGAGAGAATTGTAAGGGATAGGATTTATGAACATCTGGATAGGAATAATGTGATCAAGGATAGTCAGCATGGTTTTGTGAAGGGCAGGTCGTGCCTCACAAACCTTATTGAATTCTTTGAGAAGGTGACGAAGGAGGTGGACGGGGGGGAAGCGGTAGATGTGGTGTATATGGATTTTAGTAAGGCATTTGATAAGGTTCCCCATGGTAGACTACTGCAAAAAATACGGAGGTATGGCATTGAGGGTGAGTTGGAGGTTTGGATTAGGAGTTGGCTGGCTGGAAGAAGACAGAGGGTAGTAGTTGATGGCAAAGGTTCATCTTGGAGTGCCGTCACTAGCGGTGTTCCGCAAGGATCTGTTTTGGGACCATTGCTGTTTGTCATTTTTATAAATGACCTGGAGGAGGGGTTAGAAGGTTGGGTGAGCAAGTTTGCGGATGATACGAAAATCGGAGGAGTTGTAGACAGTGAGGAAGGATGTGGCAGGTTACAGCGAGATATAGATAAGCTGCAGAACTGGGCAGAAAGGTGGCAAATGGAGTTCAATGTAGCTAAGTGTGAGGTGATTCACTTTGGTAAGAGTAACAAAAAGATGGGGTACTGGGCTAATGGTCGGATACTTGGTAGTGTGGATGAGCAGAGGGATCTTGGTGTCCATGTATACAGATCTTTGAAAGTTGCCACCCAGGTAAATAGTGCGGTGAAGAAGGCATATGGCGTACTGGCTTTTATTGGTAGAGGAATTGAGTTCCGGAGTACTGAGGTCATGTTGCAGTTGTATAAGACTCTGGTGCGGCCGCATCTGGAATATTGTGTGCAGTTTTGGTCGCCATACTATAGGAAGGTTGTGGAGGCACTGGAACGGGTGCAGAGGAGGTTTACCAGGATGTTGCCTGGTATGGTAGAAAGATCGTATGAGGAAAGGCTGAGGCACTTGGGGTTGTTTTCATTGGAGAAAAGAAGGTTTAGGGGTGACTTGATAGAGGTGTACAAGATGATTAGGGGTTTAGATAGGGTCGACAGTGAGAATCTTTTTCCACGTATGGAGTCAGCTATTACAAGGGGGCATAGCTTTAAATTAAGGGGGGGTAGGTATAGGACAGATGTTAGGGGTAGGTTCTTTACTCAGCGAGTCGTGAGTTCATGGAATGCCCTGCCAGTAGGAGTGGTGGACTCTCCCTCATTATGGGCATTTAAGCGGGCATTGGATAGGCATATGGAGGCTAGTGGACTAGTGTAGGTTAGGTGGGCTTGGATCGGCGCAACATCGAGGGCCGAAGGGCCTGTACTGCGCTGTATTCTTCTATGTTCTATGTTCAACGACATAAAAACATGTTGCCAACAGAAAAGTTGTACTTTATAAACTCATTCATTATTGTGTTTTGTCCAACTTACTTCTGGGAAGAAAAGGGAGATGTCATATATGTACCCTGTCTTAAAGAGAGTTCACCTTCAAGGACTGGGGTGGCACGGTGGCTCAGTGGTTAGCACTGCTGCCTCACAGCGCCAGAGACCCGGGTTCAATTCCTGCCTCAGGCGACTGACTGTGTGGAGTTTGCACATTCTCCCCGTGTCTGTGTGGGTTTCCTCCGGGTGCTCCGGTTTCCTCCCACAGTCCAAAAATGTGCAGGTTAGGTGAATTGGCCATGTTAGAATTGCCCATAGTGTTAGGTGTAGGAGTAAATGTAGGGGAATGGGTCTGGGTGGGTTGCTCTTCGGAGGGTCGGTGTGGACTTGTTGGGCCGAAGGGCCTGTTTCCACACTGTAAATTAAGTAATCTAATCTAAGACTCCTTGTATTCTGTGAATTCAATGTTGTGACCCTGCCAGTTAGCCTGCTATGGATTAGAGTCATACAGTCACAGAGATGTACAGCATGGAAACAGACCCTTCGGTCCAACCCGTCCATGCCGACCAGATATCCCAACCCAATCTAGTCCCACCTACCAACATCTGGCCCATATCCTTCCAAACCCTTCCTATTCATATATCCATCCACATGCCTTTTAAATGTTGCAATTGTACCAGCCTCCACCACATCCTCTAACAGTTCATTCCATACATGTACCACCCTTTGCATGAAAACATTGCCCCTTAGGTCTATTTTATATCTTTCCCCTCTCACCCTAAACCTATGCCCTCCAGTTCTGGACTCCCCCACCCCAGGGAAAAGACTTTGTTTATTTATCCTATCCATGCCCCTCATGATTTCAAGTCCAGAGTTCAGTAGGTTGCTCCAATGTCTGTTTTATAACGTGTAATGTGCTTTATTTTGTAAATCAACTAACCCACGGTGTTTGTCACAGTGAAGAGCAATCGATTATTTGAGTTGTATTGTGAAAATGGCAATTAGTTGCTCATGAGCATATACCCTCTTAAAATTCCCTTGCAACAGCCAGTGAAGCTAACAGTGCGCTATCAGACCGTGTCCCCGAGGGGCAATGTGTAGGTGAGAAACAGGAGGGACCAAGGATAAACTATTTGGAGATTCCAGAGAGAATGTGTGGGAGTAGGAAGAAAAACCATTGCAGGGAACTCTCTGGCTGCAATGGGATGGATTAACAATGGAACCAGGTGAGAGCTGGTAGTCTCTCTCTGCACAGCCTACCTGGAGCTGGGCAGTCTCTTAGTCTCTTCTCAGATCCACCTCATCCCTTGCCTGATCCAAGTGCCACCCAACCCTGGACTGAAAATCCGAAACGCGGGCAGCCGTTCTTAAGAAGTGGGTTTGGCGAGCCCAACTCTGTGCCTCTGACTCAGGATAGAAAATCAGGGCTTTTGAGTCATAGAGATATTTAATTAATCAAGGCTCCTCCAAGCCATTACATGTCACCCATTCTAGAAGGAACCAATAGTCTCTTTATAAATATGAATACGACATTACTTAATACTGCTTTCATCTTTAGTTCTTTTCATACTGAATACAACCAAGGTGAGATTGTGTGACCACCAGATGTTTCAAAGTTATTGCCAAAGAGATGAGAGGTCTGTGCTTTTTCATACCACGTTGCTAATTCCTACTATTGCATTTCCTCAAGCTTTTCCTTTGGTGTAAGAAACCTTTGATCATTTTTACTCTGCTGAGATGGAAGCCCTTAAAACATGTCAGCTTGGAACAATCTAATATTTCTTTAAACTCAATATTTACCCATCTCATCTATTTGTTTCTACATATATCTTCATATTACAGAATTCATGGTCTTCAATTTGATTCTTCGACATTGTTATCTGCATCATTGAGTGGAAAACCTGCTTTTGATCACAATTTGTACTAATTCTATCTTCTGTCTTACTGAATTCTGGAGAAACTCAGCAGGTTGGACAGCATCAGTGGAGAGGAAAACAGAGTTAATGTCTTGTGTCCAGTATGACTCTTGTTCAGAACAGTTCATAATTCTCTATACAGTTTGAAATGTATTAGAAAGTGTACAATTTACATTTCAATTTACATTTACATTGCAAGTGTACGTTTCTTCAGCCAGCGAGTGGTGGGCCGGTGGAATTCATTGCCAGGGAGCGCAGTGGAGGCTGGGACGTTGGGTGTCTTCAAGGAAGAGATTGATAAATTCTTGATCTCATAAGGAATTAAGGGCCATGGGGAGAGTGTGGGTAAATGGAGTTGAAATGCCCATCAGCCATAATTAAATGGCAGAGTGGACACGATGGGCTGAATGGCCTTACTTCCACTCCTTATGGTCTAATTTATGAACTGAAAGGAGAAAGGCATCCAGATGGGTATATGAATAGGAAGGGTTTAGAGGGATATGAGCCAAATGCTCACAAATGGGACTGGATTAATTTAGGATATCTGGTCTGCATGGACAAGTTGGACCAAAGGTGTCTGTTTCTGTGACTCTAATGACTCTATAACAGCGGAGAGGGGACTGGAGGAAGATGATGTGGGCTCCGTGTAAAGGTTAGAGACAGGTCAAGAGGGAGGTGGAGGGAGAGGTTACTGCTGTCGGGCGGAAGGTCAGCTGTGACTTTGATAAGAGATATTTCAGTACTGGGGCAGGCCCAATGAATGGCAAACTAAGGAATTCAACTCATTGGAATTCCTCTCCAGATTGGATAATGACATATTATGTCTGGTGCAAAGTTCCTGTTCAGATTTAACACTGAAAATAATTATTTGGTCTTTGTGTTGTAGGGAAGTGAAACAAACAGACACTATCCGAAAGTGGGTGTTCGAGTTAAGTGAGGCAAGCCTCCTCTAGAATTAGATTTAATTGTACCCTCAATGTAGTCAGCAGGGCTTTATCAAATTAAATAATCAGCCTAACATTTGTCATCTGCATTCCAGTTATTCTGGCAATGCCAGCCACTAGTGCCCCACACAGCAATCACCCAGTCCCGACCCCCTCGGAGCAAGCTTCAGATCACCTTATTCTCCCAACCCCTCCCCCATTCCAACTTTTGACTGATCACACAACCCACCCTGCTCCTGGTTGCCAACTCCACCTCAGAAAGCTTCCTGCTAAGCTTTCAAAAACCAGTTAATGAAATCTGGATTTACCCAACGAGGTTCAGTGTCACTGTGGGAGCTATTATGAGTTGTCATGAAACCCAACCTGGTTCACTCATCAGGAAATCTAACACAGAGAGATCCAACACAGTTGGTCGTGAGTGACTGAGTGAGAGAGACAGAGAGTGTGTGCGTTTGTGTGTGTGTGTGTGCGTGTCTGTGGAAGAGATGTGCCATTCCAAGCCAGGCTGGCCTACACGCCACTCAGACTCACAGCTGTATGATTGAAGCAGAGAAAACAGCAGCAGGAGGGGGCCATTCAGCCCTTTGAGCCTGCTCTGTCATTCAATACGATCCAATTCAACCCCCCCACTCCTACTTCCTTCCCCTACCCTCTGAGCTCTTTAGCCAGAGGAACTATATCTAATTACTTCCTGAAAACATTTAACATTTCATCCTCAATTGCCTTCTGTGGCGGAGAATTCCACACACTGAGTGAAGAGATTTCTCCTCATTTCAAATTACCCCACATCCTTAGACTGTGCGTCGTGGTTCTAGACTCCTCTGGTCATTGGATACATTCTTCCTGTGTTTATCCTATCACATTCTGTTAGAATTGTATACGTTTCTATATTATCCTTCCTCATTCTTCTAAACTCCAGCAAATATAGTCCTTACCAAAGCAGTTCCTCTTCAGACACCAACCCTGCCATCCCAGGATTTGCCAATGACTCTTAACTGCCCTCTGGCTAATTTGTTTCAAGGGTAATTCGGGATAAGGCACAAACACTGGCCTTGCCAGTGACCTTAACAGAATGAAGAAAGACTGACTTGGAACAGTCCTGGATGTGGGCTGAAAATGTGTTGCTGGAAAAGCGCAGCAGGTCAGGCAGCATCCAAGGAGCAGGAGAATCGACGTTTCGGGCATGAAGAAGGGCTCATGACCAAAACGTCGATTCTCCTGTTCCTTGGATGCTGCCTGACCTGCTGCGCTTTTCCAGCAACACATTTGCAGCTCTGATCTCCAGCATCTGCAGTCCTCATTTCCTCCTCCACAGTCCTGGATGTTCCAACATTGCAGCCCCCAGGGTGAGCTCGTAGCTGTTTCTTGTAGTGCAGAGATCGGTCAAGTGGACTATAGCTTAGTCTTTTGTTTTGAGTAAGACATTGAAGCCTGATATTGGGGACATGACCTAATTTATGGGTTTTCACTGTCACTTCCCAAATCTGGTCAGGAAACCAAAGTGGTCATGGCATCGCTGTGGAAGCATGACAATGCTGCTCTTTTACCAAGGTTATGTTGTCCTTGGTTTTTCTCAAGAGGGTTGAAACTTTATTGCTGGAACAGCACAGCAGGTCAGGCAGCATCCAGGGAACAGGAGATTCGACGTTTCGGGCACAGGCCCTTCTTCATTCCTGAAGAAGGGCCTGTGCCCGAAACGTCGAATCTCCTGTTCCCTGGATGCTGCCTGACCTGCTGTGCTGTTCCAGCAATAAAGTTTCAACTTTGATCTCCAGCATCTGCAGACCTCACTTTCTCCTTTTCTCAAGAGGGGTTGTAAAAGGCAGAGATTCCGTTTCGTCTGAGTTTATGCCTAACAGAGACTGCCGAAGGCAATAATCAGGGAAGAGGCTTTCATGCTTTTTATTAAAACACTTATACAATACAGGGGAGTGGCCAGTTCTCCCAGTTCAGGGATTTTTCTAGTCCGGTTTAGTTTTAGCTAGGGACCTAAGAAACAGCTACAGTGAAAAGAGGTTTCCATGCTGATTCTGTCTCTGACATCTCTCTTGTAAGAACCTGTGTTTGAATTTACCTTATTGCCAGGGGGTGTGTTTATGAGGATGTTGCAGGAAATTGGAACAGCATCATTAAGTTGTGGTAGAGTCGGTTGGGTTTTCAGATAGGTTAAGTTGTTCTCTTCTGTTCTCTTTTGTTCATGATCTATTTGGTAGACTGTAAATAAATTCTGTTTTGTTTAACACTGAGTGGTTTGACCAGCTGCATCTCTCCTAGAATATCCACCTTACACCTGCTCAAAACTAGAAACATTAGGATCTGGGCTACCATCTTGAAATGTTTTGTGGGAGTCTGGCCTGGTCCACAATAGAGGAAACATATTAAAAAATCAGCAGGAGTCCACTCAGCCCATCAAGCTAGCTCTACTTGCCAATTAAACCAAGGCTTGTCTGAATCCTGGCTCCACCTGAACATATCTACATAGAGTCATAGAGTCACACAGCATGGAAACAGACACTTTTGTCAGTCCAACTCGTACACGCTGACCAGACATTCAAATCTTACCGAGTCCCATTTGCCAGCACATCTGTCTAAATCTTTCGGGTTTAGGACCATTTGGCACAGCCATTTTGGCGCAAGCGATTTGGCACGGCCTGTTTGGCGCAGCCCATTTTGCCGCAGACCCATTTAGTGGTGCAGGACTATTTTGGCACAGCTCATATTTATTCCTTTTCTGGCTTAGTTAAAAGCATTAATGAAAGCAATAAGAATAAAAATAATGTTTATTCTCTTTAGTAAAAATGTTAAAAAGAAAAATAATAAAAGAAATAAGTTAATTACCAAAAATCTAAAATATGATGTTTATTCAAAATTATGGGCAATCCCTCGTAAAACTCAACATCATTTCTCTCACTAAATCTTCTTACGGGTGTTTGTATTCTAGTGTCTGCTTCCCTGAATTTCTTTAATTTCAACGGAATATCGTGCCCTGCTACGAGATGCTCATAGTAAATGTCCCTTCATCTCTGAACTTTTCGCAAACTGTCAATAAATTTCCAAATAGCTGGCTGTTCCACTCCAAGTTCACATTGTAATCTCCTGTGGGCAGCTTCTGCATGATTGTTTGTTCTGTCCTCATTGTTTAAAGTTCTTTCATATAAATTCCACATTCCAACTGGAAAAGGCGGTGGACGCCTACCATTTCCTCTGCGTAATCTTCTACCTACATAGTTATCCTCGAACCAGTCCAACAGTGGTTGCAGTTCATATGGAAGTGCATCAGCCAAATGTTCAAAGGCTTCATCAATGTTTTCAATTGGAATAAATGCAAGACCAATTATCGTTTTAGCTCTCAAAGAAAACTCCGAGTCAATGTTTTACTTACTCAAGTGTCCCAAACTGGCAAGATGTTTTCTCATATTTTGAGCCAGGTGAAAAAAAAATCCCCGGATTTCTGCAGAAGGAAAATGCTGCTGTAAACTTTTGAAATTTGCAAGTTCAAAGTCACAGTTGATAATGTCAGGGCGGCATTCAGGCTGTATTTCCAGAACCATTTCAAATAATTTATTATATGTTGTTCGTAACTTATTTGGGAGAAAAGCATACAACAGTGGGAACACACCTTTATGTATTTCCCCTAAAATAATATAAACTTGTGAAAATAGAGGTGGGGAAATTTTGGATGTTCCATCAACATATACATTTTTGATTGTTTCAGAAACTCGGCATTCCTTTTTCTTCTCAATATAAGAATTCTGCAGGTGGTGCTACCGCTGTTGGCGAGTAAAAATTGTTCTTCATTACATGCATTAACAGAATATGTTTTAAAGCTATCTGTAATTACAAGTTCTTCTAAATTTCTTGGATTTACTGGGGAAGAGCAATTTCTTTCCTTGTCCTACGAACCATTTTCTTCAACGCTCTGTTGTTAGGCACCGTCCCTTGGCAAGCTTCCGACAAATTTTCTAGGCACTCGTTAATCACTTGGAAAATTCCCTCTACAGTTTCAGCAGCTCGTACTTTTATCTTTGAAATGACGGTATCTCTTTCCACCTGAGATGCCGAAGCTGCATGCGGATGCTCATTAATTTGTTTCACGAGGTCACCATTTATAACATGAAATCGCGCTTTGCAAATGTCCTTCCTTTCACATCTCCAAAACTTTGTTATCTTAGCAGCAGCATATCTATCAAGTACGTATATACAGCCATCGTATGAGTACTTTTCCTTTCCACGCTTTGACAAAATTGTTGATGGCATTTTAATGGGTTTTTTTTTTGAAATTTTGAGAAACCACAGTTGATGACAAGTTATTTTAATAATAACTACAACCTACTGGAAACTACCCATTTAATAATTCTACTATTATGTTGATTTTTGTTGATGACTACCGTATATCTGCGGCAAAACAGTTCTGCGCCAAAATGGGTCTGCGGCAAAATAGGCTGCATTAAACAGGTCGCGCCAAATCGCTCGCGCTAAAATGGCTGCGCCGAATGGTCCCACTCCAAAACCTGTCCTATTCATCTACCCATCCAGATGCCTTTTAAATGCTGCAATTGTACCAGCCTCCACCACTTCCTTTGGCAGCTCATTCCGTACACACACCACCCTCTGCATGAAAATGTTATTCTCGGGTCCTTTTTAAATTCCCCCCCCACCTTAAACCTATGTGCTCTAGCTTTTGACTCCCCCACCCCAAGGAAAAGACCTTGGCTATTCACCTAATCCATGCCCTTCATGATTTTATAAAACTCTATAAGCTTTTGACACTCCAGGGAAAAAAAAGCCCCAACCCCAGAGGGCAGCACGGTGGCTCAGTGGCTAGGATGGGGTAAAAACAATGACTGCAGATGCTGGAAACCAGGTTCTGGATCAGTGGTGCTGGAAGAGCACAGCAGTTCAGGCAGCATCCAAGGAGCAGTGAAATCGACATTTCGGGCAAAAGCCCTTCATCAGGAATAAAGGCAGAGAGCCTGAAGCGTGGAGAGATAAGCTCGAGGAGGGTGGGGGTGGGGAGAGAGTAGCATAGAGTACAATAGGTCAGTGGGGGAGGAGATGAAGGTGATAGGTCAGGGAGGAGGGTGGAGTGGATAGGTGGAAAAGGAGATAGGCAGGTAGGACAAGTCCGGACAAGTCATGGGGACAGTGCTGAGCTGGAAGTATGGAACTAGGGTGAGGTAGGAGAAGGGGAAATGAGGAAATTGTTGAAGTCCACATTGATGCCCTGGGGTTGAAGTGTTCCGAGGTGGAAGATGAGGCGTTCATCCTCCAGGCGTCTAGTGGTGAGGGAGCCCAGGACCTGCATGTCCTCGGCAGAGTGGGAGGGAGAGTTGAAATGTTGGGCCACGGGGCTGATTGGTGCGGGTATCCCGGAGATGTTCCCTAAAGCGCTCTGCTAGGAGGCGCCCAATCTCCCCAATGTAGAGGAGACCGCATCAGGAGCAACGGATACAATAAATGATGTTAGTGAATGTGCAGGTAAAACTTTGATGGATGTGGTGAGGGAGGAGGTGTGGGCGCAGGTTTTACAGTTCCTGCGGTGGCAGGTGAAGGTACCAGGATGGGAGGGTGGGTTGTAGGAGGGCGTGGACCTGACCAGGTAGTCACGGCACCAGGGACATGGGTTCGATTCCAGCCTCTGGCGACTGTCTGTGTGGAGTTTGCACATTCTCCCCGTGTCTGTGTGGGTTTCCTCCGGGTGCTCCGGTTTCCTCCCACACAAAGATGCGCAGGTCAGGTGAGTTGGCCATGCTAAATTGCCCGTAGTGTTAGATGCATAAGTCTGGGGTAGGGGAATGGGTCTGGGTGGGTGACTCTTTCAAGGGTCGGTGTGGACTTGTTGGGCCCAAGGGCCTGTTTCTATACTGTAGGGGATCTAATCTAAAAAAAACTATTCAGCCCCTCACTGTGACTCAAATCCTCCAGTCCCAGCCACATGTTTAGATTAGATTAGATACAGTGTGGAAACAGGCCCTTCGGCCCAACAAGTCCACACCGACCCTCCAAAGGGTAACCCACCCAGACCCATTCCCCAACATTTACTCCTTCACCTAACACTATGGGCAATTTAGCATGGCCAATTCACCTAACCTGCACATCTTTGGGCTGTGGGAGGAAACCCACACAGACACAGGAGAATGTGCAAACTCCACACAGACAATTGTCTGGGGCAGGAATTGAACCCGGGTCTCTGGCGCTGTGAGGCAGCAGTGCTAACCACTGTGCCACCCTGTTTGTAAATCTTTTCTGCACCTTCTTAACATCCTTCCTATAGAAGAGATATGAGAACTGCACAAAGTATTCTAAAAGTGGCCTCACAAATATCCAATGATACACGTTCTTTTGAAAGGGTATGCAGTTGGGCAAAGGGGCAAGGTTGCCTTGTGAGCAAGAAATGAAATTAAGTCGACAACAGGAAGTGACAGGGGTTCAGAGACCACACAAGCTGTATGTCTTCTGACTCTAAGAGAAGTGGGCGGCACGGTGGCACAGTGGTTAGCACTGCTGCCTCACAGCGCCAGAGACCCGGGTTCAATTCCCGCCTCAGGTGACTGACTGTGTGGAGTTTGCACGTTCTCCCCGTGTCTGTGTGGGTTTCCTCCGGGTGCTCCGGTTTCCTCCCACAGTCTAAAGATGTGCAGGTCAGGTGAATTGGCCATGCTAAATTGTCCGTAGTGTTAGGTAAGGGGTAAATGTAGGGGTATGGGTGGGTTGCGCTTCGGCGGGGTGGTGTGGACTTGTTGGGCCGAAGGGCCTGTTTCCACACTGTATGTAATCTAATCTAAAAAAAAGTCTCAGTGAAAATCTAAATGGATCTCTCTACAATTTTGTGGGGAGAGAATTTCGATTTCTATGACTATTTGTATAAAGAGTGTACAGTTAAAACTTGAATGTGTAAATAATAGGGTAAATCAATGGCAATGTAAAAGCTCCATTAATGATGGAGAGACTGTGAAGAAAGAGGGGACTCTTTGTGTGACATCTGTGTGTAAATACCTCACAGAATATCAAAAAGACATTTAAATTAAAAGACCTTAAATCTCAACTCATTCAAGTCACATAGAACAACCAGTCTCCTCCACAAAAACCTCCATTATAGAACCCAGACCATATGTCGTAGTCTTGTAGTTAGTATTGTAAATGTCTGACTTGTGAACAGCTTGATTATCCATGATGTATGGATCAGAGTGGTGCTGGAAAAGCACAGCCGGTCAGGCAGCATCCGAGGAGCAGGAAAACCGATATTTCTGGCAAAAGCCCTTCATCCTGATGAAGGGCTTTTGCCTGAAACGTCGATTTTCCTGCACCTCGGATGCTGCCTGACCGGCTGTGCTTTTCCAGCACCAGTCTAACCTAGACTCTGATTTCCAGGGTCTGCAGTCCTCACTTTATCTATGATATACGTCACGTGTGCTACCCTGGAAAGATAACAAACCACATCACTCACTATTCAACTTCAGGAAGCATCGCAGCTGAGCTGAATTCTGCTGCGAGATAGGTAAAGCCTCCGATCCTGTGATAACCTGAAAGGGGAAAATCACAATGAGAAAATCACAGTTGCAGTTGGAGAATGACAGTGATGACAAGTATAAAGGAGGGTTAAATAAAGATGCTGAAATGTTACTGAGGACAGAGGATCTGGTCACAAGTGGCTGAAACATACAAAGAACATGAAGCACAAAAACAGGTCATTCAACTGATGCACCTACATTCAAATGCACCTCCCTTCATCTCAGCCAACCAACAAATCCTTCTAGAGTATTCGCTTCAGGCAGGAAGAGCTGGGCACCATCAGCAACAGAAAACTTGGCTGCTTCACATGCTGTTTTTTAAAATCAGATTTTATGGAGTTCAGACCAGCCATGTGCAGATTGATTGGATATGTGGCTGGGGACCTGTTGCAGGATGGACGATATCAGGTTCCTGAGGAATGGGGTCTGCTTCTGGGGCAGGTGGGGCCTGCACAAGCTGGGCAGCTTCCACCTTATAATAGAACTGGGACCAGTATCCTCGCCAGTGCTGCTGGGACTGGTTTAAACTGGCCAATCAGGGAGAAGGAGAAATGTAAGGTACTGTATTGTATTTCAGTAAAACAAACAAAATAGTTACCTTAAAAGACCTTAAATCTCAACTCATTCAAGTAACATAGAACAACCAGTCTCCTCCACAAAAAACTCCATTATAGAACCCAGACCATATATCGTAGCCTTGTAGTTAATATTGTAGAGCAGAGAGACTTAGGGGTTCAGATATATAATTCTTAGAAATTTGCAGCACACGTAGACAGAGTGGTTAAGAAGGTGTTTAGCACACTTGCCTTCATTGCTAGGACCTTTGAGTATAGGAGTTGGGATTTCATGTTCATAGAATCATAGAACCTTACAGTGTGGAAGTTGGCCAATCAGCCCATCGAGTCTGCACCAACCCTCCAAAGAGCGTCCTACCCAGACCCACCCCTCTACCCTATGTCTGTAGCCCTGCATTTCCCATGGCTAATCCACCTAGCCTACACATCCCTGGACACTATGGGCAACTGGGATGGCACGGTGGCTTAGTGGTTAGCACTGCTGCCTCATAGTGCCAGGGACCTGGAATCAATTCCAGCTTCGGGTGACCGTCTGTGTGGAGTTTTCACATTCTCCCCGTGTCTGCATGGGTTTCCTCCCACAATCCAAAGATGTGCAGGGCAGGTGAATTGGCCATGCTAAATTGCCCACAGTGTTAGACGTGTTCGTCAGGGGTAATATAGGGATGGGGAATGGGTCTGGGTGGGTTACTCTGTGTGGACTTGTTGGGCTGAAGGACCTGTTTCCATACTGTAGGGAATCTAATCTAATCAATTTAACATGGCCAATCACCAAACCTGCACATCTTTGGACTGTGGGAGGAAACCACTACCCCCAGAGGAAATGTACTGAGATACAGGGAGAATGTGCAAACTCCATGTAGTCACCCAAGGTTAGAATCGAATATGGGTCCCTGACGCTGTGACACAGTAGTACTAACCACTGAGCCACAGCACCACTCTGTTGAAGTTGTACGGGATACAACTGGTAAGGCTGCTTCTGGAGTGGCGTGTACAGTTCTGGTTACCCTGCTCCAGGAAGGATATTATTCAGCTAGGGAGTGTTCAGAAAAGATTTACCAGGATGTTGCTGGGAATAAAAGGTTTGAGTTATCAGGAGAGGCTGGATAGGCCGGACTTCTTTCCCTGGAGTCTACGAAGTTGAGAGGTGACATTGTAGAGGTTTATAAAATTAGAAGGATATAGATAAGATGAATAGCAGGTCTCTTTTCCCTAGAATGGGGGATTTCAAGACTAGGTGGCACATTTTTAAGGTGAGAGGAGAAAGATTTAGGAAGGACCTGAGGGGTAATTTTTGTACACGGTATGTGTAGAATAAAATTCCAGATAAAATGGTGGATGCAGGTGCAATTACAATGTTTAAAAGACATTTGGATAAGTTCACAAATAAGAAATGTTTTGAGCGATATGAGCCAAATGCAGGTACGTGGGATTAGTTTAATTTGGGATTATAGTCAGCATAGACTGGTTGGCCCGAAGTGTTTGTTTCTGTACTGTATGACTCGATAGCTCTATAACTTGAAAGGGAGTTAAGTTGGTAATAGACAAGCTGTGAGGAACGTTAGAAGACAGGAGAAACCAACTGAGTATACCTCGAATGTGGAAAAATGACAAAAAGACAATGTTAAGGGCTATCTACTTGAAAGCACAAGACATTCAAAACAAGGCTGATGATCTAAAAGCACAAATAGAGATACAGGGGTTATGATCTACTGGCGATGAAAGATATACGATGGCATGGTGACTGGGACTCAGGAACTGAATATTCAAGGATATTCAGTGTTGAGAAGGACCAGATAAGTGGAAGAGAGGGTGGAGTTCTGCTGATAATAAGGGATGGCATCAGTACATTATTGAGGGGGGATTTCAGATCACAAGAACAAAATGCGGCATCTGTTGGGGTGGACTTCAGAAACAGCAAGGGCAGAAGATATTCGTTGAGTTACCTAAAAGCCATCAAATAGTTGTGGTAGTAAGGGGCATGGTATTAATCAGGAGTGGGGAGACGTATGTAACATGAACAACACAGTTACCATGGGTGACTACATGTATACTGAGTAAATCAACTGAGCCCAGAGGCTGTGGAGGGCACATTTCTGAAGTGTATTGGGATGAGTTTCTGCAACAGTATGGTGATGCGACCAAAAGGAGAATATCTAGTCTCAAGTAATAAAAAAGGGCTAATTAAAATCTTGTTGAGAAAGAACTATTAGCAATGAGGGAATCACAACGGGGTCCAATTTTACATCAGGTTTGAAAGTGTGGTAGTTCAATCTGAAGCAAGTCTGTTCAATTTGAATAAGGGAAATTATAAAGGCTGAGATGAACCCTGTTAAAATGCAAGACTCCACAAGGGCAATGAACCGTCTTCGATGAACTACAACATACAGCAGAGATACACTCCTTCAAAGTGCAACAGCTCGAGAAAGATCAAACAAGAGTTCAGGATTGTATAAGATTAAAAGACCTTTCAGAGCAAAGAAACAGCAAAGGGAGGTTTATAAAATATATCAAAGGAGGACCAAGAAACAGATAAGAAAAGAGAGAATAAAATATGAATGTACTGTCATTATAAAACATTAAAATGTACTGTAAAAGATTCTATAGGTAAGTAAAAAGGATTCATTTGGCTAAAATAAATGTGGGTCCAATACAGAGAGTGTCAGGAGAATTTATAATGAGGAACAGAGAAATGCCAGCAAAGTTATATAATTACTTTGTGTCTGTTTTTAACTGAGAAAGAATAAAAGAGCTCCCAGGATTAGAAGCCCAGGGAGAATGAGGAGCTGGAGGAAATTATATCAGGAAGAAGATTGTTCTGCAGGAATTAAGGAGCTGAAAGTTATTGTGTTTCTGGAACCTGATGGTCTACATTGTAGAGTGTTGAAGAAAGTGACTATATATTGGTGATGATCTTCCATAATTCCACAGATTCTAGGATATTCTTGCAGATTGGAAGGAAGCAAATGTCACCTCATTATTTAAGAAGAGAGTGAGAGAGAACAGGGAATGACAGATCTGGCAACCTTATGTCAGTATTAGGGAGAACTCAAGAATGCTTGGTAAAGGTTGCAATAAATACACTTTCTGACTGAGCAGAGTCAGGCATGGATTTGTGAATGGCAAATTGTGTTTGACAAACCTGCTGGGGTTTTTGAAGATATTACTCACACGATTGATGAAGGAGAGCTGATGGACATGGTGTTCTGAGATTTTCAGAAGTCCTTTTGATGAAATCCCCCACAGGAGGCTGGTTGGAAAGATTAAAGCACGCAGTATGGGAGGCAATGTACGGGCATGGGTTAACGACTGGCTGGCAGACAGAAAATAGAGAGTAGGAATAAATGGGTCATTCTGGTGTTGGTCAGGATGTAAGTAGTGGGCTATCACAAAGATCAGCACTTAGTGATCTCTGACTATTCAAACACATCATTGATTTGGATGTGGGGACTAAATATAATCTTTCCAAGTCTACAGATGATACAAAGCTACGTGGGAATGTGAGTCGTGGGGAAGATGTACAGTGTCTTCAGGAAAAGGCTTAGCAAATGGACAAGACTATGGGAGAAAGAATATAATGTGGAAAGAGGTGAGGTTTGGTAGAAAAAACAGATAGCTAGAGTGGTACTTAAATGGTAAGATGTTGGAGATGTACAAAGGGTGTCCTTATTGCTAATCACTGCAGACGCGGCAAGCTGTTATAGAGTCATACAGCACAGAAACAGACCCTTCAATCCATGTCGGACATAATCCCAAACTAAACTGGTCCCAACTGCCTGCTCATGGGCTATATCCCTCCAAACCTTTCCTATTCATGTATCTATCCAAATGTATTTTAAAAATCATAATCGTACCCGCATCCACAACTTCCTCAGGAAGTTTATCCACATGCAAACCACCCTCTGCGTAAAATAATTGCCTCTCGTATCTTTTCTAAATCTCTCTTCTCTCACCTTAATAATGGGCCCCCTAGTCTTGAAATCTCCCATCCTAGGGAAAGGACAACTACCATTAACTCTAGTGAAAATGTCCCAGCCTTTCTTTAGAACTCAAACCTTCAACACCCGGCAACATCCTGGTAAATTTCTTCTGATAGTATTCTTGATAGTACTCTCCAGCTTGACAGTATCTTCCCATAACTGGGTGACCAGGACTGGACACAGTATCCCAGAAGAGACCTCATCAATGTTCTGTACAAACTTAACACGACTTCCTAACTCCTATACTCAAAGGATTGAACAATGAAGGCACGCGTGCCAAATGCCTTTATACCCACCCTGTCTACATGTGACACAAACTTCAAATAATTACGTCCCTGCACCCCTAGATCCCTCTGCTCTACAACACTACCCAAGGCCCAACCATTAATTGCATAAGCCCTACCCTTGATTGTTTTACCTTACAATACCATCCTCCATTTCTCAGCCTATTGACCCATTTGACCAAGATCCCTTTGTTATCTTAGAAAATCTTCTTCACTATTGTTAGAAACAAAATTCAATAAAATTTAGACGAGACCACCAAAACTGGAAACAAGACAATTTATTACGGACTTGCAAGTACGGGCTGCAATTGCACACGACAATTGAGCAAATTAGAACTTAGGTTGGTGTCCAGTTATACCCTTTGAACTGAGTGAGGTCATCTCTCCAGACTTCTAATTACCCAATCTCTCTCACTATGCCAGACCACTGCCCAGCTGTGCTCCACCCTTATTACTTCCCCCTTCCCCAGGTTAGCCACCTTCCTTTCTGTAAGGGCTGACACATACATTTATTTTGTCGACAGTACATCTAGATCTGGTTTAACATTTTGTATCAATTCTGCTGGTACACTCCATCCTCGGACATTTCAATAACTTGTATCATTTTGTACAGCTCAAGCATTTCAGTTATCTCAGCGTTTTGCTGAAAGCATTCATTTTACAAAAAGAACTTTTTGTTATAGTAATTACACACCAAAGTTAGCATTTAATTAACCACAATTATACACTGAAAAGTCCCTAAATACCTGCAGGGTTAACAATTCTCTTGCTGTACCACTTTTCTGTATGCTTTTCCTATATGTGTAAAAACAACACTTTACCCCATTTCTAACACTATCTACTATGCCACCAATTTTGTTATCGTCTTCAAACTTACTAACCAAGCCTCCTATATTCTCATGCAAATCATTTATACAAATGACAAACAAATGAGAACCCAAAACCAATCTCTGTGGAACATTGCTGGTGACTAGCATCCACTCCGAAAGGCAACTCTCCACTATTATTCACTATTATTCTGTCTTCTGCCTCAGGCGACTGTCTGTGTGGAGTTTGCACATTCTCCCCGTGTCTGCGTGGGTTTCCTCCGGGTGCTCCGGTTTCCTCCCACAGTCCAAAGATGTGCAGGTTAGGTAAATTAGCCATGCTAAATTGCCCGTAGTGTTAGGTAAAGGGGTAAATGTAGGGGAATGGGTCTGGGTGTGTTGCAATTCGGCGGGTCAGTGTGGACTTGTTGGGCCGAAGGGCCTGTTTCCACACTGTAAGTAAGTCATCATTAAGCCAATTTTGTATCCAGCTGGCAAGCTCACCCTTATTCCCATGTGACCTAACTTTACTAATTAGTCCACCATGCAGAACCTTGTCAAAGGACTTACTAAAGTCAAACTAAACAACATCCCCTGCTCTGCCCTCATCAGTCTGTGGGATATAGGTAAAGTAGTGTTACTCCTGCAATTATAATTACCTATACAGGGTAAATGAACTCACACCAGTGTGTCATTGCTTCAACTAAGAGCTGAGTCAACTAGAATGCAAACTATGTGGAGGAAATATACATAAGTGTTTTTGTATTAGCTAAAATTGTATGCAAGAATGAAACGTGACTGCAAAACAATGGTAGATGTTACAGACAAATAGATAAGGTGCTGTGAGGATGTAGGTTAAGCCAGATATGCTTGCACAAGCAGTAGTTATAAGCATCTGTTTCCCACTTTTACAGAAACACAGGAACAAACCCCAATTAGAAGGTCATAAGGATCAGTATGGTTGGGGAAAGCACAGATGGAGGGAGTAGATAATACCTAACAATGGGCCACAGCGGGATGTGGTCAAACGGCCTTGTGAGGCCAGAATTAAGCATTTTGTCACAGACAAGGCTGGATAAGGCAAGAGATAAACAGGAGTAATGGGGCCGGTCTTAGAGAAGTGGGAGATGTAAACGGGGAGGAGCAATGGGATAAAATAAAGGAACCAAATTACATAAATATCGTGTATTCGTTGAATTCAGTGTGTGTGTGTCCCTGCCTTGTAGACAGTGGACATCACACCCTCTTGCAAGGGTAAAATAAATGACACTACTGATTCAGATCTTGTCTCGGACTGAAATTATTGAAGTGAGTGAGCTTTGTTTCTCACAAGTCCTTTCGACAACTTCCTCAAAAAACTCAATCAGATTTGTGAGATATGATTTTCGTCATACAAAACCATACTGACTATCCTTAATCAATGTTTGCCCCTCTAAATGTCCTTTTTTTTATAATCACCTCAACAATTCTTCCGTCGCCTCCGCCTCCGAGCTTACTTTCACAATCAG
The DNA here is from genome assembly GCF_037043375.1 of Chiloscyllium plagiosum. Classification (NCBI taxonomy): domain Eukaryota; kingdom Metazoa; phylum Chordata; class Chondrichthyes; order Orectolobiformes; family Hemiscylliidae; genus Chiloscyllium; species Chiloscyllium plagiosum. The sequence goes on along the minus strand of NW_028270147.1, from coordinate 101,190,255 downwards.
GATCCCGCCCCCTTCCGAGGACCCCTTCGCCCACCTCCAACACACTCCATCCACCTGGACACCCCGTGCTGGCCTATTACCTGCCCTCGACCTCTTCATTTCCAACTGCCGCCGGGACATTAACCGCCTCAACCTGCCTAACCCCCTCCCCCACTCCAACCTCTCACCCTCACAACGCGCAGCCCTCCAATCCCTCTGCTCCAATCCTGACCTCACCATCAAGCCAGCGGATAAGGGGGCGCAGTGGTAATCTGGTGCACTGACCTCTACATCGCTGAAGCCAAACGCCAACTCGAGGACACCTCTTCCTACTGCCCACTCGACCATGACCCCACCCCCCATCACCAAACCATCATCTCCCAGACCATACAGAACGTCATCACCTCAGGAGATCTCCCACCCACAGCTTCCAACCTCATAGTCCGGGAACCCCGCACTGCTCGGTTCTACCTCCTTCCCAAGATCCACAAGCCTGACCACCCTGGCCGACCCATTGTCTCAGCATGCTCCTGTCCCACCGAACTCATCTCTACCTACCTCGACACTGTCCTATCCCCCCTAGTCCAGGAACTCCCCACATACGTTCGAGACACCACCCACGCCCTCCACCTCCTCCAAGACTTCCGTTTCCCCGGCCCCCAACGCCTCATCTTCACCATGGATATCCAATCCCCTCTACACCTCCATCCGCCATGACCAGGGCCTCCACGCCCTCCGTATTTTCCTCTCCAGACGTTCCCAACAGTAACCTTCCACTGACACTCTCATTCGTTTGGCCGAACTGGTCCTCACCCTTAACAATTTCTCCTTTGAATCCTCCCACTTCCTCCAGACCAAAGGGGTAGCCAAGGGCACACGTATGGGCCCCAGCTATGCCTGTATCTTTGTTGGCTATGTAGAGCAGTTGATCTTCCGTAGTTACACCGGCACCACTCCCCACCTCTTCCTCCGCTACATTGATGACTGCATTGGCACCACCTCGTGCTCCCGCGAGGAGATTGAGCAATTCATCAACTTCACCGACACATTCCACCCTGACCTTAAATTTACCTGGACCATCTCTGACACCTCCCTCCCCTTCCTGGACCTCTCCATTTCCATTAGTGAAGACCGACTTGACACATTTTTTACAAACCCACCGACTCCCACAGCTACCTGGATTACACCTCTTCCCATCCCACCTCCTGCAAAAATGCCATCCCGTATTCCCAATTCCTCTGCCTCTGCCGTATCTGCTCCCAGGAGGACCAGTTCCACCATAGAACACACCAGATGGCCTCCTTCTTTAGAGACCACAATTTCCCTTCCCACGTGGTTAAAGATGCCCTCCAACGCATCTCGTCCACATCCCGCACCTCCGCCCTCAGACCCCACCCCTCCAACCGTAACAAGGACAGAACGCCCCGGTGCTCACCTTCCACCCTACCAACCTTCACATAAACCAAATCATCTGCCGACATTTCCGCTACCTCCAAACAGACCCCACCACCAGGGATATATTTCCCTCCCCACCCCTTTCCGCCTTCCGCAAAGACCATTCCCTCCATGACTACCTGGTCAGGTCCACGCCCCCCTACAACCAACCCTCCCATCCTGGCACTTTCCCCTGCCACTGCACGAACTGTAAAACCTGCGCCCACACCTCCTCCCTCACCTCTATCCAAGGCCCTAAAGGAGCCTTCCACATCCATCAAAGTTTTACTTGCACATCCACTAATATCATTTATTGTATCCGTTGCTCCCGATGCGGTCTCCTCTACATTGGGGAGACTGGGCGCCTCCTAGCAGAGCGCTTTAGAGAACATCTCCGAGACACCCGCACCAATCAACCACACCATACCGTGGCCCAATATTTAAACTCCCCCTCCCCCTCTGCCGAGGACATGGAGGTCCTGGGCATCCTTCACCGCCGCTCCCTCACCACCAGACGCCTGGAGGAAGAACGCCTCATCTTCCGCCTCGGAACACTTCAACCCCAGGGCATCAATGTGGACTTCAACAGTTTCCTCATTTCCCCTTCCCCCACCTCACCCCAGTTCCAAACTTCCAGCTCAGCACTGTCCCCATGACTTGTCCGGACTTGTCCTACCTGCCTATCTCCTTTTCCACCTATCCACTTCACCCTCTCCTCCCTGACCTATCACCTTCATCTCCTCCTCCACTCACCCATTGTACTCTATGCTACTTTCTCCCCACCCCCACCCTCCTCTAGCTTATCTCTCCACGCTTCAGGCTCACTGCCTTTATTCCTGATGAAGGGCTTTTGCCCGAAACGTCGATTTCGAAGCTCCTTGGATGCTGCCTGAACTGCTGTGCTCTTCCAGCACCACTGATCCAGAATCTGGTTTCCAGCATCTGCAGTCATTGTTTTTACCTCCAACAATTTACCCACAACCAAAGTCAGACTCACAGGTGTATAGCTCCGTGATTCCTTACAGTCTTTCTTAAACAAAGGTCAAACTTTAGCCGCCCTCCAGTCATCAGGCACCTCACCCGTAGTTATAGATGATGCAAATACTTCCGCAAGGGATCTCACAATTTCCTCCCTTACTTCCCACAATGTTCGAGGAAACCTGACATCAGGGCCCCAATAGAATGTTGAAAGAGAGTTTGAATCCAAGAATAGTGAAGTCTCTCCTCAGGTGTAGAGGAACGTGGCTCTACTGCACTGGTTGCAGTTTGGTCTCTTTAACTCAGCAAAGATATTATTGTTCAAGTTCTACCATCTGCTGTGGCAAGATTCAAACGCAGGCCCTTAGAATGTTACCTGAGTCTCTGGACAAATGGTCGAGTGGTAATAACACTAGACCATCACCTCCCTTTGGTTGGGGAGTCTAGAACCAGGGGACACAGTTTAAAAAGGAGGGGATAGAACTTAGGACATGTCATTTTACTCAGAGAGTTGTGAATTCTCTGCCAAAAAGATCCTTAGAAGCTCAGTCTTTGAATTTTTGACGTTTTTTTAAGGCAGAGATTGTTAGGTTTCTGATGACCAGTAGCAGTACAGGGATATGGGGATGGGGGTGGGTAAAACACATTGAAGTATTGAATGGTACACCAGGTTCAACGGGGGCTGAATGGCCTCCTTCTGTACCTGTATATCATTTACTGACTTGGACAGTGATGATACAATGAACAGCCACTGAGCGTCACTGTTGCACTTCGCACTCAGCAATTCCTGCTTTCTCCTCTTCGGTCATTATACACAGACAGACAGACACACACATACACACAGACACACACACGCAGACACACACAGACACACACACACACATCGACACACACAGACACACACACACAGAGACATACACGCAGACACACACACATCGACACACACAGACATGCACACACACCAGCTCCTCACTGGTGCCTGGAGGATGAGCCCAGGTCTCAGACACTGCCCGTCTCCTGGCAGGCATTGCAGGTGAGGTGGCAACCTGAAATGAGAGATGGCACGCAATTATTCCGAGACCGGCATCCATTCCATAAGAGGAGCAAGTCCGTTGTGTAAGTTATTGGCATAGCAAGATCCCATGCTGGTTCCCTGAGGAGCAATCCAGTCAGTCCCATTCCCCACTCTCCCTCCTCTGCTCGATTATCTCCCTCAAGTGTCCATCCAATTTCCTTTCGAAATCATTCATCAAATCCAACTCTAACCCTCGTGGGCAAGTCATTACCACTCACTGTGGAAAAATGTTTTTCCTCACAGTACCTTCAACCTGGGTCCCCTCGGCGGAATGGGACTATTTGGTGCCGCCCTTTTGGTGCTGATCGTTTGACCCCGCCATTTTGACTCTAAACTGTTTTGGCACTCATTACTTTGGCGCTGAGCTGTTTTGGCACCAATACATATAGATAACTATCGTGTGAAAATTTTGGTTTGTCTCTCTTGCTTAGAATGTTTTCTGGTATGGGCTCTACAAGAAAATAGAAAGAAAATTGTATTACAGCTTTCCAATGTGAAGGCAGAAGGGCTTAAATATCATCAAGGCAGTGGATGCCTATTAACAATTGTTAAATGAGAAAATCATTACAAAACGAGATTTGAATCTACAGCAGGTCATTACAGCTTTGACTATCAACTCTTGCTAGTTGAGAAAATTACATTGTCGACAGTCAACAGTGTTCACTATAGAAAATGAAAATGTTTTTGAGGAAGATACAGAGGTACTTGCATCTAGACTAGAAGAGATTGAGGTTCACAAGGAAGAGGTATTAGAAATACTGCACAGTGTGAAAATAGACAAGTCCCCTGGGCCGGATGGGATCTATCCAAGGATCCTCTGGGAAGCAAGGGAAGAGATTGCCGAGCCTTTGGCATTGATTTTCAAATCATCATTGTCTACAGGAATAGTGCCTGAGGACTGGAGGATAGCAAATGTGGTTCCCTTGTTCAAAAAGGGTAGTAGAGACAACCCTGGTAATTACAGACTAGTGAGTCTCACTTCAGTTGTTGGTAAAGTGTTGGAAAAGGTTATAAGAGATAAGATTTATAACCATCTAGAAAAGAATAATCTGATCAGGGACAGTCAGCACGGTTTTGTGAAGGGTAGGTTGTGCCTAACGAATCTTATTGACTTTTTTGACAAAGTGACCAAACAGGTTGATGAGAGTAAACCGGCTGATATGGTGTATATGGATTTTAGCAAGGCGTTCAATAAGGTTCCCCACAGTAAGCTATTGTACAAAATGCAGAGGAATGGGATTATGGGAGACATAGCAGTTTGGATCAGTAATTGGCTTGCTGAAAGAAAACAGAGGGTTGTAGTTGATGGAACATGCTCATCTTGATGTCCAGTTACTAGCGGCGTACCGCAAGGCTCGGTGTTGGGTCCACTGCTTTTCATAAATGACTTGGATGAGGGCTTAGAAGGGTGGGTTAGTAAATTTGTGGATGACACTAAGGTCGGTGGAGTTGTGGATAGTGACGAAGGATGTAGCAGGTTGCAGAGAGACATAGATAGGATGCAGAGCTGGGCTGAGAGGTGGCAAATGGAGTTTAATGTGGACAAGTGTGAGGTGATACACTTTGGACAGAGTAATTGGAATGCAAAGTACTGGGCTAATGGTAAGATTCTTAGGAGTGCAGATGAGCAGAGAGATCTCGGTGTCCATGTACACAGATCCCTGAAAGTTGCCACCCAGATTGACAGGGTTGTTAAGAAGGCATACAGTGTTTTGGCCTTTATTAATAGAGGGATCGAATTCCGGAACCAGGAGGTTATGCTGCAGATGTACAAAGCTCTGGTGCAGCCACACTTGGAGTATTGTGTACAGTTCTGGTCACCGCATTATAAGAAGGATGTGGAAGCTTTGGAAAGGGTACAGAGGAGATTTACTAGAATGTTGCCTGGTATTGAAGGAATATCTTACGAGGAAAGGCTGAGGGCTTTGAGGCTGTTCTCGTTAGAGAGAAGAATGTTGAGAGGTGACTTAATAGAGATGTACAAGATAATCAGAGGGTTAGATAGGGTGGACAGGGAGAGCCTTTTTCCAAGTATGGGGACGGCAAACACGAGGGGACACAACTTTAAAGTGAGGGGAGATAGGTATAAGACAGATGTCAGAGGTAGTTTCTTTACTCAGAGAGTAGTAAGGGTATGGAATGCTTTGCCTGCAACAGTTGTAGATTCGCCAAGTTTAAGTGCATTTAAGTCGTCATTGGACAGGCAAATGGATGTACATGGAATAGTGTAGGTGGGATGGGCTTCAGATTAGTATGACCTAGTATGAAGAGCCTGTACTGCGCTGTAATGTTCTATGTTCTTCTTTAACCAAACAAGACTTTCTTTTTATTCTGAATTGGTTCCAAAAGAGCTCAGCGGCAAGTAATGAGCGCCAAAACAGTTTAGAGCCAAAACGGTGGGGTCAAATGAGCGACGCCAAAAGGACGCGCCAAAATGTACCCGACCCTCCCCTAGGCCCTGTACCATCAGCCAGTGGGAGCAGATTTCTTTGTTTCCCTTGTCCAAACCCCTGATAATCCCATCCACCTCAATCAAACCTCCCCTCAACCTCCTTTGCTCCACGGAGAACAAAGAGAAAGTGAGGACAGCAGATGCTGGAGAGTCAGAGTCGAAAAGTGTGGTGCTGGAAAAGCACAGCGGGGCAGGCAGCATCCGAGAAGCAGGGAGAGTCAATGTTTTGGGCATGTAGAAGGGGGGCAGGGGGCTATGAGATAAAAGGGGGGGTGGGGGTGGGACTGGGGGGGGGGCAAGACAGCTGAGAAGGTGATAGGGGGATGCAGGTGGGGGGTAATTGTGCTAGGTCGGTGGGGAGAGTGGCGCGGTTAGGTGGGAAGGAAGATGGACAGGTCAAGAATGTAGTGTCGACTTGGAGGCTTGGATCTGGGATGAGGTGGGGGGAGGGGAAATTTGGAAACTAGTGAAGTCAGTGTTGATGCTATATGGTTGAAGGGTCCCAAGGTGGAAGATGAAGCGTTTCCCCCAGCTTCCCCAACTGAGCCTTGTCAGTAAATTCCCTCCTCACTGGGCCCATTGTGGTAAATCTCCCCTGCACTCTCTTGAGAACTCTCACATCCATCCTTGAGCGTGGAGACCAAAAGTTGACACCAATTTCTAGATAGGCCCTAAGCAGAACTTAGACTCTGCAGCCTGATCTGTAAGAACACAAAAGGACATATAAGTGCCTCTTGGATAGGCACATGGAAGATTGTACAATGAGGGGAATGTAGGTTAGTCTGATCTTACAGTAGGATAGAAGGCCGGCACAACATCAAGGGCTGAAGGGACTTGTTCTAGTAACATTTGCTAAATGCAGTCAAACAGAAATGAACCTGTCCATGAGATCTTGGATTTGTTTTCAATCATGAACAACTTGTTCTCATGCTCTTGTAGAGAAAATTGATTACAACATATCCCAAAGTAGAATCACTACAGAGGGGAAGGGGGCCGTTCAGCCCATCAAGTCTGCATGACCCTTTGAAGAGCATTCCCAAACCCCACCCTATCCCCATGACCTTGAATCCACCTAGCCTGCACATTACAGAGCAATTTAACATAACCAATCCACCCAACCTGTACATCATTAATTATGGAAGGAAATTGGAGCTATTGGTGGAAACCCACACAAAAACAGGGAGAACATACAAACTCCAAAGCGACATGTTGCTCAAAGCTAGAATCCAACCCGGGTCACTAGCACCATGAGGCAGCAGTGCTAACCGTTGAGCCACTGTGTCCTGTTTGACAACTGAGAAATAACATTGCAAAGCAAGAAACAGTCTTTTTAATAGAGAGGCCTAGTGTTGACTGAAGCCTAACTTCATTCGGATAAGGGAACCACATGCAACATTTCCAAGTTTGATGATGACACAAAATATGGCGGGATTGCGTGTTGAGAGGAGGAGGCAAGGAGGCTTCAAGGTGAATTAGACAAGTGGACTATGTGGGGGGGAAAAACGTGGTGAAACATAAAGTTACTCACTTCAGTGTGAAAACCAGAAAGACAGAATATTATTTGAATGGTGATATATTGGGAAGTGTAGATGTGCAAAGGGATCTTTGTACATCAGTCAATGAAAGCAGACAGGCAGGAGCAGCAAGTAATTAGGAAGGCAAAGATATATTGACCTTGATTGCAAGAGCATTGAGTTCAGAAGTAGGAATGTCTTCGTGCAATTAAACAGGGCTTTGGTGAGACCACAGCAGTGTACAGTTTAGGTCTCCCCACCAAAGACAGGATATACTTGCCATTGAGGGAGTATGTGGGGCTGGTACCAGGATGGCGGGACTGTCCTATCGCAAGATAGCAAAGCTGGGCCTGGAATCACTCAAGTTGAGAAGGACGAGAACGGGGGTCTAATGGAAAAATATAAAACGGGCTGGACAGACTCAACGCAGGGAGGAGGTTTCCCCTGGGTGGGGAGTCTGGGACCCAGGCGACACAGTCTCAGGGGGATATGAGGTAGACCATTTCGAACTGAGATGAGGAAACATTTCTTCACTCAGAGGGTGGTCGATCTGTAGAATTCTCTACCACTGAAGGCTGTGGAGGATAAGAGACTGAATATGTTCAAGAAGAAAAAGAGATAATATTTTACATTTTAACAGCATCAAGGGAAATGGGGAGAAATGGGAATACAGCATTGACAGAGAGGGTCAGCCATGATCAAACTGAATGACCCAAGGGGCCAAATGACCTACTCCTGCTCCTAATTTCTACATTTCACCCGAGCCAACATTGGGAACTAAACATTCCTGAACTCAGACTGAGGAGCAACAATTGGAGATAAAGATTGAAACAGTCGACTGAAAAGGAGTTCTGAAGAAGTCATCCTGGATTCAAAACGTGAACCTTGTTTCTCTCTCATTCCACTGATGCTGCTGAATTTCTCCAGCATTTTCTGTATTTGTTTCAGATTTCCAGCATCCGAAGCATTGTGTCTGCGTTACTATGGCTTAACGTTGAAGAACGAACTATGCTCAGGTGGTCAACAAATTTTTATGGATGAAGTAACAGCCATTCCTCAGTTTTCCAAAATTCTGTGAAAACTGGAATGTGGTATTAACATTAACCTTGGATCACGATGGATGGGAGCAACGTTACGGAAGTTAGATCCACCACTTAAGCAGCTGAACACCTCCAAGTTTAACAACTCTTCCCAGTCGAGAGTGTGGTGCTGGAAAAGCACAGCAGGTCAGGCAGCATCCGAGGAGCAGGAAAATCGACCCTTCGGGATAAGCCCTTCATCAGGAATGAGGCCTTTTGCCCGAAACGTCGATTCTCCTGATCCTCGGATGCTGCCTGACCTGCTGTGCTTTTCCAGCAACACACTCTCAACTCTAATCTCCAGCATCTTCAGTCCTCACGTTCACCTAACATCTTCCCTGTAGCAGGAAGACTAGAATTGAATGCAAAGGTGGCCTAAGTAATGCCCTGTACAGGGAAACCTTTTTTTCCCTGATGGGTAACAGACCAAGTGAGGCTCCCATGGGACATCCCATTGGGGCAGCACAGTGGCTCAGTGGTCAGCATTGCTGCCACACACAGCGCCAGGGACCAGGGATCAATTCCAGCCTCGGGTGACTATCTGTGTTGAGTTGGCATGTTCTCCCCATGTCTGCATGGGTTTCCTCCCACAGTCCAATGATGTGCATGATAGGTGCCTGGGCCATGTTAACTTACCCATAGTCTCCAGAGATGTGCAGGCTGAGTGGATTATGGCTCGGGAATAGAGGGTTATTGGAAGGGGGGGGAGGTGGTGTGTGGGTGGGGTGCTCTTTGGGGGCCAGTGTGGGCTTGATGGGCTGAATGGCCTGCTTCCATACTGTAGGGACTCTATAATTTCCACACACGTTTACATCTGTCTGACTTGGGAGGGCTGATTTCACTTGGAAATTGCTGCCTGGGTCACCCAGGCATTGGCAAGACTTCAGACAACAGCAAGTGGGTTTAAACATCCCATCCCCATCCAGGCAGGAGTCACCTTGGAGAATTTGCAAGTGGGTTTAAACATCCCATCCCCATCCAGGCAGGAGTCACCTTGGAGAATTTGCAAGTGGGTTGCAGAAGGTTGTCTCCCTTTTTGGTTCTGAGAGGGATTAAGAAATGAAATGGAAAATGCAGAGACTGCTTCTGTCAGATGAAACTGATCGTTCTCATTTCAAACAGACATCTGTTTTTGTTGATTGATTTGAAAGTAATCCATGAGATGGCTTGATTATAATTTCTGCTCATGCTTTAAGGCAGATTTACATTAGATTACATTAGATTAGATTACATTACAGTGTGGAAACAGGCCCTTCGGCCCAACAAGTCCACACCGACCCGCCGAAGCACAACCCACCCATTCCCCTACATTTACCCCTTACCTAACACTACGGACAATTTAGCATGGCCAATTCACCTGATCTGCACATCTTTGGACTTTGGGAGGAAACCGGAGCATCTGGAGGAAACCCACGCAGACACGGGGAGAACTCATTTTGAGCTATTCAAGATGATTAAATTCTCTCTTCTTCAACAGCATCCAGTGAAGAAAGTGAAGACTACGCTGACAGATCACTGTACAAAGTGGAAAACATGAAATCTCCTTCATAAAGCGTCTGTGAACTTTACACTGTCCTTGGTAGTGCACAGATTGGATTCCGGTTCCTGCCTGCTGCACCAATGTAGTCCCCGGTGATTGCAAAAGAGATAGACTCAGCAAGATTAATTTGCCTTAATGTATTCCTGTTTCCATGGCAGGGAATAGCACATTGATGAATCTGTTTCTTACATATCTGTGCAAGAGGAAAATGCCAACATTTATGGCTGCGCATTTATGGAGGATTTGACTCCACCCACCAATTCCCCATCCTCCCTCCCCGCGAGGAGAGATGGGAGGTGTTTTATCCCATAGATGGCAACAAGTGGAGTCGCAGGTAGATAGGATAGTGAAGAAGTGTTTGGTATGCTTTCCTTTATTGGTCAGAGTATTGAGTACAGGAGTTGGGAGGTCATGTTGCGGCTGTACAGGACATTGGTTTGGCCACTGTTGGAATATTGCATGCAATTCTGGTCTCCTTCCTATCGGAAAGATTAGATTAGATTACTTACAGTGTGGAAACAGGCCCTTCAGCCCAGCAAGTCCGCACCGACCCGCCGAACCCCCCCCCACCCAGACCCATTCCCCTACATTTACCCCTTCACCTAACACTACGGGCAATTTAGCATGGCCAATTCACCTGACCTGCACATTTTTGGATTGTGGGAGGAAACCGGAGCACCCGGAGGAAACCCACGCAGACACGGGGAGAATGTGCAAACTCCACACAGAGAGTCGCCTGAGGCGGGAATTGAACCCGGGTCTCCAGCGCTGTGAGGCAGCAGTGCTAACCACTGTGCCACCGTGCCACCCACTTGTAACCGTGCCGCGCACAAAGATGTTGTGAAACTTAAAAGGGTTCAGAAAAGATTTACAAGGATGTTGCGAGAGTTGGAGGATTTGAGGCTGAACAGGCTGGGGCTGTTTTCCCTGGAGCGTCGGAGGCTGAGGGGTGACCTTATAGAGGTTTATAAAATCATGAGGGGCATGGATAGGATAAATAGACAAAGTCTTTTCCCTGGGGTGGGGGAGTCCAGAACTAGAGGGCATAGGTTTAGGGTGAGAGGGGAAAGATATAAAAGACACCTACGGGGCAACGTTTTCACACAGAGGGTGGTACGTGTATTGAATGAGCTGCCAGAGGAAGTGGTGGAGGCTGGTACAATTGCAACATTTAAAAGCATTTGGATGGGTATATGAATAGGAAGGGTTTGGAGGGATATGGGCCGGGTGCTGGCAGGTGGGACTAGATTGGGTTGGGATATCTGGTCGGCGTGGACGAGTTGGACCGAAGGGTCTGTTTCCATGCGGTACATCTCTATGACTCTAAAAGGCCACTGTGACTGCCAGCCTGGGCAGAGACGGCCAAGGGGCTCAGCAGTGTCACCACAGAGCCTGCACCAGGCTCACAGGAAAATGACTGTTGTAGCTGCACAGGACATTGGTTAGGCCAGCTTTGGGAGACTGCATTCAATTCTGGTCTTCCTGCTACAGGGGAGATGCTGTTAAACTTGGAAGTGTTCAGAAAAGATTTGCGTGGTTGTTTCTGGGCTGGACGGTTTGAACTATAGAGAGAGGCTGAATGAACTCGGTTAATTTTCGCTGGAGCATCGAAGGTTAAGGGGTGACCTTATAGAGGTTTATAAAACCATGAAGGGCATGGATCCAGTGAACAGCCAAGGTCTTTTTACCCGGGGGTGGGGGAGTCCAAAACTAGAGGGCACAGATTTAAGGTGAGAGGGGAATGCAATGGGCAACATTTTCACCCTTCAGAGGGTGGAGTGTGTATGGAATGAGCTGCCAGAGTAAAACATAGAACAGGGTTAGGTGCCGGCGCATTGCTGCAAGTGTGGAGCGGAGGATCTTGAAGGAGAACTGTTGCTGGTGTTTTTGAATCTGTAGTCTGTACTGTTTGTCCTGTTCGGGTCCGAACTCAGCTGGTTTAAAGGTGGTCCGGAGTCCGTGTGGGATGAGTTGGTTACGGAGGCAGGCACTGAGGAAGCAAAGGTGGCTGTGGTAGCGAGTTTGTTTCAGGACCTGGTTGAAGAGCTTCAGGGCAGAGGAAATGACCTGGGAGTTGCAGTGGGAGAGGGACTCCCTGAGATTCTTGTAGAGAGAGGAGGAAAACTTCTTCAAGGCAGGCATCCTTGCAAGAGGATTCGCAGAAGGGTTAAAATCAACGAGGTAAAAACAATGACTGCAGATGCTGGAAACCAGATTCTGGATTAGAGTGGTGCTGGAAGAGCACAGCAGTTCAGGCAGCATCCGAGGAGCAGGAAAATCGACGTTTCCTGATGGAGGGCTTTTGCCCGAAACGTTGATTTTCCTGCTCCTTGGATGCTGCCTGACCTGCTGTGCTCTTCCAGCACCACTCTAATCTAGAGTCTGGTTTCCAGCATCTGCAGTCATTGTTTTTACCTAGAACATAGAACAGTACAGCATAGTACAGGCCATTCGGCCCTCGATGTTGTGCCGACCTTTTAGCCTATTCTAAGATCCATCTAACCTATCTTCCATGTGCCTATCCCAATGAGGCTCTTAAATGTCCCTAATGAAGCTGACTGTCCTCCCACCTCTGACAGTGCATTCCACACACCCACCACTCTCTGTGTAAAGACCCAAAGCTAATGCTTCCAGAGAAACCTGTTGTTGTGTGATTTTTAACTTGAAGTGGTGGGGGCTAGTATGATCACAACATTTAAAAGGCATCGAAGTGGGTTTATGAATAGGAAGCGTTCAGAAGGATATGGGCTAAATGCTGGCAAGTGGGACGAGATTAATTGAGGACAACTGGTCGAAAGGAACAAGTTGGTTGGAAGGGTGTGTTTCCGTGCTGTACAACTCTCAGACTCCATGAATGGCTTGCCCCTTTGGGAGGGCTTGTCCAGTCCGCAGTATAACAGCAGGTCAGTAGGTGGCAGCATCAGATAGCAGAGCAACGACAGCAAAAGTGACTCTGGCACACCAAACCTGTGATAAGGGCAAAAGGGGGTATTATCCCCCCCCAGTGAGGGTCAGTCCCTTCAGGAGAGGGAGGGCAGTGGGCTCTGTGCCCCCCCCCCCCCCCCCCCCCAGTGAGGGTCAGTCACTTCAGGAGAGGGAGGGCAGTGGGCTCTGTGCCCCCCCCCAGTGAGGGTCAGTCCCTTCAGGAGAGGGAGGGCAGTGGGCTCTGTGCACCCCACCCCCCCACCCCCCCAGTGAGGGTCAGTCCCTTCAGGAGAGGGAGGGCAGTGGGCTCTGTGCACCCCACCCCCCCACCCCCCCAGTGAGGGTCAGTCCCTTCAGGAGAGGGAGGGCAGTGGGCTCTGTGCCCCCCCCCCCAGTGAGGGTCAGTCCCTTCAGGAGAGGGAGGGCAGTGGGCTCTGTGCCCCCCCCAGTGAGGGTCAGTCCCTTCAGGAGAGTGAGGGCAGTGGGCTCTGTGCCCCCCCCCCCCCCCCCCCAGTGAGGGTCAGTCCCTTCAGGAGAGGGAGGGCAGTGGGCTCTGTGCCCCCCCCAGTGAGGGTCAGTCCCTTCAGGAGAGGGAGGGCAGTGGGCTCTGTGCCCCCCCCAGTGAGGGTCAGTCCCTTCAGGAGAGGGAGGGCAGTGGGCTCTGTGCCCCCCCCCCCCCCCCCAGTGAAGGTCAGTCCCTTCAGGAGAGGGAGGGCAGTGGGGTCTGTGCCCCCCCCAGTGAGGGTCAGTCCCTTCAGGAAAGGGAGGGCAGTGGGCTCTGTGCCCCCCCAGTGAGGGTCAGTCCCTTCAGGAGAGGGAGGGCAATGGGCTCTGTGCCCCCCCCCCCAGTGAAGGTCAGTCCCTTCAGGAGAGGGAGGGCAGTGGGCTCTGTGCCCCCCCACCCCCCCCAGTGAGGGTCAGTCCCTTCAGGAGAGGGAGGGCAGTGGGCTCTGTGCCCCCTGCCCAGTGAAGGTCAGTCCCTTCAGGAGAGGGAGGGCAGTGGGCTCTGTGCCCCCCCCCCCCCCCTCAGTGAGGGTCAGTCCCTTCAGGAGAGGGAGGGCAGTGGGCTCTGTGCCCCCCCCCCTCCCCAGTGAGGGTCAGTCCCTTCAGGAGAGGGAGGGCAGTGGGCTCTGTGCCCCCCCAGTGAGGGTCAGTCCCTTCAGGAGAGAGAGGGGAGTGGGCTCTGTGCCCCCTCCCAGTGAGGGTCAGTCCCTTCAGGAGAGGGAGGGCAGTGGGCTCTGTGCCCCCCCCTCCCCAGTGAGGGTCAGTCCCTTCAGGAGAGGGAGGGCAGTGGGCTCTGTGCCCCCTCCCAGTGAGGGTCAGTCCCTTCAGGAGAGGGAGGGCAGTGGGGTCTGTGCCCCCCCAATGAGGGTCAGTCCCTTCAGGAAAGGGAGGGCAGTGGGGTCTGTGCCCCCCTCAGTGAGGGTCAGTCCCTTGAGGAAAGGGAGGGCAGTGGGCTCTGTGCCCCCCCAGTGAGGGTCAGTCCCTTCAGGAAAGGGAGGGCAGTGGGCTCTGTGCCCCCCCCCAGTGAGGGTCAGTCCCTTCAGGAGAGGGAGGGCAGTTGGCTCTGTGCCCCCCCCCCCTCCCCAGTGAAGGTCAGTCCCTTCAGGAGATGGAGAGCAGTGGGCTCTGTGCCCTCCCCCCCCAGTGAGGGTCAGTCCCTTCAGGAAAGGGAGGGCAGTGGGCTCTGTGCCCCCCCAGTGAGGGTCAGTCCCTTCAGCAAAGGGAGGGCAGTGGTCTCTGTGCCCATCAGGAGAGGAGAAGAGAGAGATATGAGATGTTAGAAAAGGAAATTGACCAGGTTTTTTTATCTTACTGAATGAAATGTGAAATCCTTTTCAGAAAACGAACTGCTGTTTACAGGACATCAACAAATCCTTCAAAACCTGTCACAAGACTCCGCAGCCGACTTCCTGCAGCTGATCTTGGTTGCCAAGCATTTTTGGTTTTGCACAATCAGCGGGAGGAGATTGGAGATTTGTCGACTTTATCCCTTACTCGGTAACCACAAAGCCTCCATGACGTGAGATTGGCCTGACTTTAACACTTTTATGGGATGACAAAGTTCACCCTACACACTGAAACCAGCCCCGTCAAACTTCCAGTGATAGGAAACTGCAAATCCGAGCTGTGTCAGCTTTTTGTGAGGGTAATGGGAGGTGGCCAGTGCTCAGTCCCCCATGTGGAATGGGGCAATGATTATTCTTGGCAGCAGAAGGGAACAACGGTCTCTGCAGGGTACAGTCTGAGGAAGCCCAATGCTATGCTAGTTGGTGACTGGCTCTAATAATACCCCAGCTATGCCTGTCTCTTTGTCGGTTACATGGAATAGCCCACCTTCCGCAGTTACACCGGCACCACTCCCCACCTCCTCCTCCGCTACACTGATGACCGCATCAGCCCCACCTCATTCTCCCGCGAGGACGTTGAACAGTTCATTAACTTTATAAACACATTCCATCCGACCTTAAGTTCACCTGGACCATCTCGGACACCTCCCTCCCCTTCCTGGACCTCTCCCTCTCCATCAACGTGACCGACGCCACACTGACATCTTTTACAAACCCACCGACTCCCACAGCTGCCTGGACTACACCTCCGCCCAACCTGCATCCTGTAAAAATGCCATCCCTTATTCCCAATTCCTCCGCCTCCGCCATATCTGCTCCCAGGAGGACCAGTTCCACTACAGAGCACATTAGATGGCCTCCTTCTTTAAAGACCACAACTTCCCCTCCCACGTGGTCGATGATGCCCTCCAACGCATCTCATCCACGTCCTGCACCTCTACCCTCAAACCCCACCCTTCCAACCGTAACAAGGACAGAACCCCTCTGGTGCTCACCTTCCACCCCACCAACTTCCGTATACATCACATCATCCTCCACCATTTTCGCCACCTACAAACAGACCCCACCACCAGGGATATATTTCCCTCTGCACCCCTATCCGCTTCCCGTAAAGACTCCCTCCGCAACTCCCTTGTCAGGTCCACGCCCCCCTACAACCCACCCTCCCATCCTGGCACCTTCTCCTGCCAACGCAGGAATTGCATTGCCCACACCTCCTCCCTCACCTCCATCCAGTGCCCCAAAGGAGCCTTCCACATCCATCAAAGTTTCACCTACACTTCCACACATCATTTACTGTATCTGTTGCTCCCGATGCAGTCTCCTCTACACTGGGGAGACAGGACCCCTACTCAACAGAGTGCTTCAGAAAACCTACACCACTCAACCCCACTGCCCCCTGGCCAAACACTTCAACTCCCCCTCCCACTCCACCAAGGACATGCAGGTCCTGGGCCTCCTCCATCGCCACTCCCTCACCACCCAACGCCTGGAGGTGGAAAGTATCATCTTCCGCCTCCAACCCCAGGACATCGTTGTGGATTTCACCAGTTTCCTCATTTCCCTGCCCCCCAACTTATCCCAGATCCAACCTTCCAACTCAGCACTGCCCTCATGACCTGTCCCATCTGTCAATGATCCTTCCCAACTATCCGCTCCACCTTCCTTTCAGACCTATCACCATTACCCAGACCGCCATCCACCTATCGCACTCACAGCTTCCTTCCCCCACACCACCCCCAACCCCTCCCATTTATCTCTCCAGCCCCTCGGATCACAGCCTCATTCCTGATGAGGCGCTTTTGCCTGAAACGTCGACGCTCGTGCTCCTTGGATGCTGCCTGACCTGCTGTGCTTTTTCTGATCTCCAGCATCTGCAGTCCTCACTTAGTTCTAATAGTACCCAGCCTCATAGTCATTGAAACGAAATGAGCAAATCACATGGCAAACCAGAAACAGGCGCAAGGCAGTGCAGACCACAACATTCGAGGCTCTACATTATACATGGAATTTAACTTCCACTCGGATGTGAATATCGAAAGCAGTTTTAATACATCTCAGCTTTAAGATCAGTAACACATATTTACAGTTTTACATTAAATCTCAATATCTTTGTCAAATGAATTACAAAGCAATACTCTGTGCAGCACTCCCTCATTACTGACCCTCCGACAGTGCGGCACTCCCTCAGTACTGACCCTCTGACAGGGCAGCACTCCCTCAGTATTGACCCTCTGACAGGGCAGCACTCCCTCAGTATTGACCCTCTGACAGGGCAGCACTCCCTCAGCACTGACCCTCTGACAGTGCTGCACTCCCTCAGTACTGACTCTCTGATATTGCAGCACTTCCTCAGCACTGACTCTCTGATAGTGCAGCACTCCCTCAGTACTGACCCTCTGACAGTGCGGCACTCCCTCAGTACTGACCCTCTGACAGTGCGGCACTCCCTCAGCACTGACCCTCTGACAGTGCAGTACTCCCTCAGTACTGACTGCCTGACAGTGCAGCACTCCCTCAGTACTGACCCTCTGACAGTGCGGCACTCCCTCAGCACTGAACTTCTGACAGTGCAGCAATCCCTCAGCACTGACCCTCTGACAGTGCAGCACTCCCTCAGTACTGACCCTCTGACAGTGCGGCACTCCCTCAGCACTGAACTTCTGACAGTGCAGCACTCCCTCAGCACTGACCCTCTGACAGTGCAGCACTCCCTCAGCACTGACCCTCTGACAGTGCAGCACTCCCTCAGCACTGACCCTCTGACAGTGCAGCACTCCCTCAGCACTGACTCTCTGATATTGCAGCACTTCCTCAGCACTGACTCTCTGATAGTGCAGCACTCCCTCAGTACTGACCCTCTGACAGTGCGGCACTCCCTCAGTACTGACCCTCTGACAGTGCGGCACTCCCTCAGCACTGACCCTCTGACAGTGCAGTACTCCCTCAGTACTGACTGCCTGACAGTGCAGCACTCCCTCAGCACTGACCCTCTGACAGTGCAGCACTCCCTCAGCACTGACCCTGTGACAGTGCAGCACTCCCTCAGTACTGACCCTCTGACAGTGCAGCACTCCCTCAGCACTGACCCTCTGACAGTGCAGCACTCCCTCAGCACTGACCCTCTGACAGTGCAGCACTCCCTCAGTACTGACCCTCTGACAGTGCAGCACTCTTTCAGTGTTGCAGCGAAATAATAGCGTTGGGTATTTGTGCTGTCCGCTCGCAGTGAGCCCACGGCTTTGTGAGAGGCCACGGTTCTCGCTGGCCGCTCTGCAGGTGACGGGTTCAATCCTGACTCAGTGTTAGCCTGAGCAGGGGGGGGGGGGACAAGGGCGGTGTGATGATCTGAGTTTCCAGTGTGTCTGCCCCTGTGCCCGTGAAGGGGCTGCAGTCCGCCTCTGCAGTCTGTGTTGTCCTTATAACAAAACAACTAAAATAAAACATTCAACAATTTCTGTCCCTCTTTGGTGTGAGCTGGCGGGGCGGGACATTTGCAAACGCTGGCAATTTGAGAGATCCCGGTCCCGTTAGAAGCCAGGAGCTGAAGTCGGGATGTTATTTTCGGTTTGTTATGCAACGCAGAAATGGCTCTCCCTTCCCCCATTCGCCTAGTTTTTTGTGTACGAGTGAGAGAGAGAGAGAAGGGGGAAGGGAGGAGAAGATAGATAGATAGATGGATGGATGGGGGGGAAGGGAGGGATCTGAGCAATGGAAATTTCCTCCAGTCACTATTCGCTCAACATGAGTCTGCTGCACGAAGCGATCACGTTTCGCCGGCGCCAATGAGCGCCCTGGACATATTATAAATGTACGGCCTTCTCCTCCATACACCCCAAGTGCTTCCCCGAACCCTTCTGCAATGTGGATCTGAATGTGATAACATCAGAGCGAAGAGGACTCGAATACCTGTAACGAATCAGAAAAGGTAACTGACCCAAAACCCACTGGGAAGAGAGAGTGACCCACTGGATCCATCATCACTTTGTTTCCCCTCAGAGTTAGCCTGTTTTCTGCTGCTGCTGCTTCAGTGTGTGTTGCTGCTACTATTTTCTGTTTTTTTTTTGTTTTTTTTAAAACTAATCTTTAGTTAGAACACAAACAAACGTGATGTTCCCCCCCCCCCCCCCTCTCTCTCCCCCTCCTCCCAGTATCTCCGACTTCAGTAATGACTGTCCCGGAGAAGCGACACTTGTTATCTGTAATAATTGGGCGTTTTGTTTTTGTAGTCAATTTGTGCTGGAGAATGCGGATCTCACGGTGTTTCCTGTTTCTGGTAAAAAAATGTGGCAATGTCCAGCCGACGAATTGGCGGAACCAACATGTAGGTTTAACTCAGCAGACTCGAATAAGGGGTTCAGGAATTTGTTGAGATCGATTGGGGTTTTTGGGGGGTGTGGGCGAAGGAGGTTGCTGCTAGTTGGTGATGGCAAGTTATGCATGGCCTGATTTGCATGCGTCAGAGTTGATCAGGTTTGGGCAAAAAAAAAATTTTAATTGGGGGCTTGCTTTTAAAATAAAATGTTGCATGTTCCAACGCCGGGATGGTCTCAGTTGCAATTAGAATGTATCGAGGGACTGGGGTTTTTTTGCATGCTCCGTGATGCAGGCCTGGCTCTGCATGACAGTGATGATCCAGAGGGTCTGTAGATCGACAGCCTGCAGAAACCCCCCCTCTGTGTGGGGCAGGCTTGGGGGCTATCCCCAAACAGTGCCCTTGCTACCCCCCGTCACGCCTATCTGGATACGTGTAAGTCAATATCTGTTGGTACTTTTTCCCCCCTCTTGTCTCTGTCTGAAATCCAGTCTGGGATCTGTACAGCCGCCATAAACCATCTCTTTCAACCCCCCCCCCCCCCCATAGGAATTAACCAACACGCCCCCCCCCTTCCCCCACAAAGAAGGAGAAAATGCATTCGACCCTGCACGTCCCTCTGTCTAAAATCCAGTCTGGGATCTGCACGGTCGTCATAGACTTGTGTTTAAACGCTGCAAAACCCCCCCCCAAATTAGGAATTGAACCTGTACCCCCGCCGAGGGAGGGGGGAATTTCAGATATTCTACACGCTTCTCCCTGGGAAATCCTGGGATCTGGCCATTTCATGATGCACAATTGAATTTCCCTCCCTCTCCAGAGAGAGAGAGAGAGAAATACACTCAGCCACCGCATTTACGCAGCGTTTAATTTTCCTTTGTTCTGCAAATTGCCGTTTTGTTTGCAATTCCTCTCTACCCCCGCCGTCTCTTGCTTATAATGAAAGCAAACGGTGGTTTAGCCCCTGCCCTGGAGAATTCCAGTCGGTGCGGTTTCTCTGTCTCTGTGTGAGTGCCATGTGGCTACAGCTCTAATGCCGTCCATTTCCTTGCTGCTTTCCTCTTTTATTTCCCCCCCCCCATCTCCCTCTCTGACTTTCTGGCAGACCTACAAGATGGCCACTTCAGCCAGCGCCAACCTCAGCAAGATTGTGAAGAAGAACTACATGGAGCTGCCCCAGGACGGCAAGGTGCAGGCCATGTACATCTGGATCGATGGCACGGGGGAGGCTGTGCGGTGCAAAACCAAGACCTTAGACAAGGAGCCCAAGAGCATTGCTGGTAAGGGCAGCTTTCACACTCGCATCTCTCCCTCTCTCTCCCTCTCTCTCACGTTGACTCCCAGTCTCCGACTGGGATACTAAAACTGCTCTCTGATACACACTTCACCCACTGATCATGCTAAATGTGAGACTTCAGGGCCCCGGAGTGAAATCAAGAAACCCTGCAATATCAGTCCCTCCCAAAACAAGCCCTTAACTGCCCTCACCGAGAGTACAGGTCGATCGGGTAGCTTTTGTGTTGAATTGTGTTTAATTTTGGGGGGTATGTGGGGGAGGACATTTGGTGCAGATAGGGAACAGACCTATTTGTATTCGAATGGCCTTGAGCATGTTTTATCCCTCTGCTTTTTGCTTTCTATTTTTTTTGTCAACTTTCCCTCCTTTTTCCAAGTGGCCAACTTCATGCATGTGTGGGCAGGTTATTTAACACTTGCTACCAGATCTGGTGTTTTCCTTCTGCCCCAGATCTCCACTAAGGTGCACTTTTTCTCCAGTAAGCTGCTGGGTAAGTAATGAAGAACGGGAACTCCTTTTTGTTTTTTGCCGACTTTTGTTCCCTCGTTCCCACTTCCCTTGAATGCATCCCACTCTCAAATATTCCCCTTCAATGTTTACAAATGAGAAGAGCTCGGCATGCACGCACCCTTTCCCAAGCTGCTCGGGTGCTGAGACCAGGAGGTGTTTAGCTGGTTATAAGGCTGCGTGCATGCTGAGCTCTCCCCTTTTGTGAATATTTGGGAGTGCGATGCATTTAAACCACCGTGATGCAGCCCACTGTGTCAAAGTTAAGATTCAGTGACAAATGGAGCCAAGATAACTTCTACATTTTGATGTCTCGTTCCTCCTATCCACATAACTACTACATTTATGGTGATGCTTATTGCAAGTTGCTTTAACCCCATCGAAGATGTTAGTGTCCTGTTAGAGCCAGCTTTGGAATGTATTACCGAGTCTTGTGTATGGAAATGACGGGCATGATTGCGTTAATGCCCCTGACAATGTAAAACGTAATTGTGGAGCTCTCTGCTTTTGGAACTCTCTTTCCAGACATTGGACTGCCTGTCAAATCCAACAGTGAGGTGTAGTGATTTTCATCCATGATGAAGTATGAACTAATTGTGAGAAGCAAATCATTTTAACCTTCCAGATTTTGGAAGTGAGCACAATAGCATTTTCAGGGGACTTCACACCTCTGACTGCTGAAACAATAAGCCACCAACTCGCCAAAAACAAAATAAAGCAACTCTACTGCTTGCAGGGATTCTCTTTTCAAGTCATACAACATGGAAATAGACCCTTTAGTCCAACCAGTAGATGCTGATCATGTTCCCAAACTAAATTACCTGCGTTTGGCCCATTTCCCTCTGAACATTTGCTTTTCATGAACTGAACCATATGTCTTTTAAATGTTATAACTGTACCTGCATCTACTGCTTTCTCTGTCAGTTCATTCCACATCTAAACCGCACTTTTTTTTAAAGAAAATGGTTGCCCCTCCTGTCCTCCTTTCAAATCTTTCTCATCTCGCCTTTAAAAATATGCCCTGATTTTGAAATCCCCCACCCTAAGGAAAAGGCCTATCTGTGCCCCTCATAATTTTATAAACATCAATAAGGTCACCCCTCAACTTCCTAGCTCCAGTGAAAAAAGTCTCAGCCTTTCCATCCCCAGCAACATCCTGGTGAATCTTTTCTGAGCCCTCTCCAGTTTAATAATATCCTTCGTATAACAGTGTGACCAGAACTGCACAATCCAGAAGAGGCCTCACCAGTGTCCCGTACGATCTCCACATGATATCCCAACTCTATACTCAATGCTATGACCAGTGAAGGCAAGAATCAAAATGCTGCCTTAACCATCCTGTCTACCTGTGATGCAGATTTCAAAGAATTATGTACTTGAGCCCCTAAGTCTCTTCTAAAACACTGCCAGGGCCCTGCCATTAATTGTATAAGTCCTGTCCTGGTTTGTATTACCAAAATGCAATACTTCCCATTTATCCAAGTTAAACTTAAATCTGACACACCTCAGCCCATTGACCCAATTGATCAAGATCTCTCTGTAATCTTAGATAACCTTGTTCACTGTTGACTATACCATCAATTTTGGTGTCATCTGCAAAGGTTTTGCTAAAATCCAAGTAAACAGCATCTACTGCTCTCCAAACGTATGTAAGTTTTGTTTCAGTGGCACTGTGGCTCAGTGGTTAGCACTGCTGCCTCACAGCACCAAGATCCCAGGTTCGATTCCAGCCTTGGGCAACTGTCTGTGTGGAGTTTGCACATTCTCCCCGTGTCTGTGTGGGTTTCCTCTGGGTGCACCGGTTTCCTCCCACAGTCCAAAGATGTTCAGGTCAGGTGAATTGGCTGTGCTAAATTGCCCGTAGTCAAAGAGAAATGGGTCCGGGTGGGTTACTCTTCAGAGGGTCGGTGTGGACTGGTTGGGCCAAAGGGCCTGTTTCCACACTGTAGGGAATCTAATACAAAAATCTAATAAAATAGAATCTCCTCCAAAAACTTAGCTACCATCGATGTCAGACTCTCAGGTCTGTAGTTACTAGATTTCTCCTCACAGCCTTTCTTAAACAATGGCACACAACATTCGCCACCCTCCAGTATTTCACCTATACATGTAGACAACACAGATATTTCTGCTTAGGGGCCCCACAATTTCCTTCCTAACTTCTCACAATGTCCTAGGATACATTTGATCACGTCCTGGAGATTAACCTACCTTTGTTTTCTAATACCTCCAGCACTTCCTTTTTGGTAATGTGAACTGCTTTTGAAACATCTATATTTATTTCCCTGAGTTCTCTAGCCTGTATTTCTTTCTCAACAATAAAAGCTGACATGAAATATTCATTTAATATCTCTCCCAACTCCTGATGTTCAACGCAAAGGCAACCTAATTTATCTTTAAGGGACCCGACTCTTTCTATTGTTGCGCTCTCATTCTTAATGTATATGTAGAATCCTTCTGGATTATCTTGAACCTTACCTGCCAAGGCTATTTCATATCCCCTCTTTGCCTTCCTGATTTCCTTCTCAAGAATGCTCCACAGACTCTTTATACTTTTCAAGAGATTCAATTCACCCCAATTGTCTATATCTAATACATGATTTTTTCTTATTCTTGAATAGAACAATATCTTAATTCATCTGTTGTTCCCTAATCTTACCAGTCTTGCCTTTTACTCTTTACAGGAACATAATGCCTCTGAACTTGTTATCGTGTGCTTAAAGGCCTCCCACTTGCAGTTATCCCTTTATCTGGGAACAGTCACCTGCAATTAAGTTTTTTGAGTTCTTGTTTCATACTCTTATTCCAATTAAAAACTTTGACTTTTATGGAAGACTTATCCTTTTCCATAACTATTTTAAAACTATTAGAGTTATGATCACTAGACTTAGTGTTCCCCTACTAACCGTTCAGTCACTGGCCCTGCCTTATTTCCCAAGCGAAAATAGAGTTTTGCTACTTCTCTAATAGAAGCACTTGCATATTGATAAAGAAAATATTCCTAAAAACCGTTAACAAATTCTTCACCACCCAACCGCTTAATGCGATATGGCAGTCCCAGTCAATGTTTGGACAATTAAAATCCCCTACTATTACAGCCACCTATTTTGCATATATCTGAGATCTCTACATATTTGTTTCTCAATTTCCCTCTAATTATTGGAGGGCCTATAGTACAATCCCATCAAGGTGATCATCCCTTTCTTTATTTCTAATTTCAATCCATATATTTTCAGTAAATGATTCCTCAGAAATGTTGTCTTTAATTACAGTAACTGCAGATTTCCTGAATCAAAAATGCCACAGCACCCTCTCTTGTCTCCCTTTCTATTCCTCCTATAACATCTAAATTCTGGAACATGTAACTGACAGTCCTGTCCTGTCCTTCCCTCAGCCAAGCCTCTGTCTTAGCTACAGTGTTCCAGACCCATGATCTGTCACATCCCCATTGAAATAAATGCAGGATTAATTTGAGTTATTTTGTTCTCTGACTTGCTCTTCTGTCTTTTCTAATTAACTTGCTCTTTTCTGATTCAGAACCATCCTCCTCTGTTTTTCAATTTTCACGGTTACTGAGGAAGTCTCCACACACCCTCTCTAAACCTTTTACAGGCTGCCCAGATAGTACTAATAAATCTCCCCACCAGGATGTTGGTCCCTTTCCAGTTCAGGTGAAACCCATCCTTTTTGAACAGGTCTTCTCTCTCCTACAAGAGATCCCAATGATCCTAGAAACATAATCCCTGCATGTTGCACCTCATCTTCAGCCACTGATTTATCTCCTCTATCCTTGTGTTCCTTCCCTCATTACAACTTGGCACTGCAACTAAACTAGAGATTACTATTTTTGATCTGTTTTGTAACCTTTGACCTAACCTCTTATATTCCCTCTGCAAGCCTGAACCCCTTTCCCTAACTGTCATTCCTACCAATGGGTACAGCAACTTGCGGATTCTCGCTCTCCCCCTTTTTTGCTTCAAATGTTTTGAGACATCCTTAACCCTGGCACCAGGAAAGCAACATAGTGTTCTAGATTGATGCTTACCACTGCACAATCTCCTGTCTGTGCCCCTGACAGGAGAGTCCCCATGACAATTATTGTTTTAAATCTTGATGATTTGCTCTTAGTGCCCACGTTCTGACTACCACTTCTATTTTTCTGAGACTCTCTCTTTCAGCAGTACTCAAAACGGAATATCTGCTTGAGAGATAAATAGCAAGCAGGAGACTTCTGAACAGCCCTCTTACCTTATCAGCCACCTGACTGATCCTGCAGTGTAATCCCTTCTCTAAACCCACTAGTTATCACGCTCTGTCTCTTGAATGTCTCCAGTGACGTTAAACCAAGAAAAAGAAGCTTTCAATAGCACCTTTTTTATATAAAAATAAACTCTCTCCTTACCAAAAGATTTAAGTATGCAAGAGGGGGAAACATTAAACATATAAATATTAAAAAGAAATTAATCACTTTGTTGAACAAGTGACTCCTCCTCAAATAATCCAACATTCTGTTTTCAATCTCCAGATTAAAGTAAAACTTGCTCCAGAGCTGCCTATATAAATAGTGCTTTTTTTGTGTGTGGGTGGGTTTCCTGCATGTTACCTTTGGCGACCATGAGACTTTTATTTGTACTCTCTCTTGCAGATCTCCCAGAGTGGAACTTTGACGGATCGAGCACGTATCAGTCAGAAGGATCCAATAGTGACATGTACCTCATCCCAGCAGCCATGTTCCGGGATCCTTTCCGGAAGGATCCGAACAAGCTTGTCCTTTGTGAAGTCCTCAAATACAATAGGAAACCAGCAGGTACACGGAGTGCAGTTTTCCAAGCACCAAGAGACCGGCATAAAAGGGACTTGTAGACATTTGATCCATCCCACCTATACAAACTGTTTTTAGATATCCAGTTAGTTTGAGACATTTGCTCCATCGTACCTCAAATTCTTTCAGAGTTGCTTCTATTGTTCCTGTAACATTGCAAAGTGTTTTTTTTTTCCTTTTTATTGAAGTTATATATTTGCACATCTTCTGTGAGTTACTACTGAATATGTAGCAGACTAGATTAGATTACAAGTGTGGAAACAGGTCCTTCGGCCCAAAAAATCCACACCGACCCTCTGAAGAGCAATCCACCCAGACTCATTCCTCTACCTTTACCCCTTCACCTAACACTACAGGCAACTTAGCATGGACAATTCACTGGACCTGCACGTCTTTGGACTGTGGGAGGAAACCGGAGCACCCAGAGGAAATCCATGCAGACGCTGGGAGAATGTGCAAACTCCACACAGACGGTTGCCTGAGGTGGGAATTGAACCTGGGTCTCTGGTGCTGTGAGGCAGCAGTGCTAACCATTGTGCCACCCGCTAGTGAAGAATTCTCACTTCCCACACGCTCCAGTCTCTTCAATAATCTCATCGTCCCTTTGTACTGGCACACGCATACACTCCACTGTCAATGTAACCCCACTCCATTGTAATCACTTAATTATTCAAATTCCTTCACGAAGCTTGCTAATCTAGTTTACAGTCAAATAACAAGCACACAACCACTTTCCTTGTGCTGTTGATACATACCCACTTTTATCCCAGTTAATTCCCAGAAGTATATTACAGATTGTGAAGATCTGATATTGTTGTTGTCTTTGACTGAGCTGGAGGTTACTCCCTTTGTAATGGGTTTTCAATATGCAGAGTTCATGTCCTGTCTAAAATTTTGCATCGCAATAGTCAAAAGCATATCTAACAGGAGCAACTGAAGTGTTTTCTTTATTTTTTTTTCATATTTGGTAGCTCTGCGTTGTTTCTAAGCTGTTAAGTATGGGAGGCCAATTTTCACATCAGCATTAAGTGAGACAGTTGAGGCAAATGTTCAATTTTTAAACCAAAGTGCGCTTGCTTTTCTTATTATTTTAATGAAATATGCACCTGTAGAATTTTAGTTTCTTGTGGATGTGAAGCTGATGGGAACGCTGTGATTACAAACCTTTGTCTCCACAGAGAGTAATCTCCGCAACTCATGCCAGCAAATAATGTCCATGGTCGCAGATGAGAAACCGTGGTTCGGAATGGAACAGGAGTACACTTTATTAGGAACAGATGGGCATCCCTTTGGCTGGCCTTCCAATGGCTTTCCTGGACCACAAGGTATGCCATTCCTTACGCTCCTTTCAAATCGCGAGTAACAATGTTACAATAAGGCGCTACCTTCGGCAGCAAGGTTTTAAAATAAATGTAACTACTGCAGGACAATTAAGATACTCGAATCTACGTTCTTAACCTGAAGGAAGCAAAGATCAGTGAGAGGAGCCGAGAGAATAAATGGTAACTTGATAGCCGGGACAAACTAGGTCAAAAAACGCACAACACCAGGTTATAGTCCAACCGGTTTATTTGAAAGCACTAGCTTTTGGAGCACTGCTTCTCCAGGTCCTCGCATCCACATCAGGACAAAATAGATGAGAGCTATTTTTTCATAGCTCGATTCTCAAAGCAGAGCTCTCAAATCCGTCAACCTGCCTGATTTAAAATTTAAACACTGCCCTGGCAGTTAATTGTCAATCATCATTAACTGATGTATTCTCCATTGCAGTGCCTCAGCCAATTCAAATCCACTTGCCACTCTTTTCTCATCTCCAACAGTACATATGTTGGTTTTCCCTTTTTTTAAAAAAATTGGTATATCCTGTCCTGGTGCGTACAAGATGGAAATATTTGGTCTTTTATTTTCAGCAATGCAGCTAAAACTTGAGGTTACACTTGTTGGTGTGTGGGATAATCCTCAATTGGTGCTTATTTATCTTTGTTACTACTTTACTGGTGCATTCAGTAACTAACTGTTACTGATCATGTTACCTTCTAGGTCCCTATTACTGTGGAGTTGGTGCAGACAAAGCTTATGGCCGAGATATTGTGGAGGCTCATTACCGAGCCTGCCTATACGCTGGAATTCATATCTCTGGTACCAATGCTGAAGTGATGGCATCTCAGGTGAGAAGGAACTGGCGGCTGCCTAATGTATCATACAAGGTTGAAGAGTGATCAGAAATATCCACAAGTGCTTGTGGATTTGAATTCTCACGTGGGCTTTAACGAAAGCTTAGCTTACAAATTCAGAGTGCGCAAGCACTGAGGTGGGGTGAGATGGTATTGCAAACGTTTCTATCCGTTAAAGAACTAGCTCACCATTGGTGTGGGCAGGTCTTCTAGAAATAGCCGACCAGCAGAAAATGGCCGTCACTTTGACCAGCATGGATTGTAAAATGAGTCCCATTGATGTAAGTCAATGACCTGGGGATTGAGTGAGATGAAGGGGAGCTAAAGGATAGAGCTCCTTTTTAATTTGGAGGTGTGGCTGTGTGGGAGCCAGGGAGGAAGATGGTCACCGTTGAAGAGAGCAGTGGTGAAATGGAATGGATAAGTGGAGAAACTCAACATGGCTGTACGTTTCAAAAGAATTGGAATACAAATGGTATAATTTTTAAAAAGCAAGGACAGGCTGGTGTACACTTTTATTTTTCCATCCCAAGACCTTGATCGGAATTATGATGGTGCAGAAGGGAGGCCATTTGGTCTCTGTTGAATCTCTCTCCGCTCCATTCCCAGGCAGTGCTTTCCAACCACTTGTTGTGTGGGCATGTCCTCTCTCACATCAGACATGGTCAGGCGAGTTTACAAAACAGCCTACCCCATCGTCTAGCAGGATAGCAGAGAATACAGCGTGACCAGGCCTATAAAAGATCACTGCTTTGGTCCTGACCTGTAGGTTTGTCTTAAGTTCTAGGTGTCACGTCTTTATAAAGAGACTCTGGCTGCTGATCACCCATGTCGCAGAGCTGTCCTGTCTTCCACAACTCTTTATTTGCATTTCAAAGATCTGTAGGCTGGGGAAGCTTTGGAATAGAGATTTGATGGAGTTTAAAATCGAGTTGTTTTTATTAATGTGACATGGATGTCACTGACTAAGCCAATATTTATTTCCAATCCCTAATTACCTAGACAACAGATAAGAGTAAACCACATTGTTGTGAGTCATGAAGGCCAATCCAGTTAAGAATGCCAGTTTCCTTCCCTAAAGGGTATTACTGAACCAGTTAGGTTTTTTGAACAATCATGGTCATCACTCGACTGTTAATTCCAGATTTCTATTAGATTCCCTTTCCACCAACTGCTATGGCAGGATTCAAACCTGGATTCCCAGGACATTCCCTGGATCTTTTGTGGGCGGCACGGTGGCACAGTGGTTAGCACTGCTGCCTCACAGCGCCAGAGACCCGGGTTCAATTCCCGCCTCAGGCGACTGACTGTGTGGAGTTTGCACATTCTCCCCGTGTCTGCGTGGGTTTCCTCCGGGTGCTCCGGTTTCCTCCCACAGTCCAAAGATGTGCAGGTCAGGTGAATTGGCCGTGCTAAATTGCCCGTAGTGTTAGGTTAAAGGGGTAAATGTAGGGGTATGGGTGGGTTGCGCTTCGGCGGGTCGGTGTGGACTTGTTGGGCCGAAGGGCCTGTTTCCACACTAATCCAAACCATCCAGCGATAATATCACTTGGCTATCACCTCCCCCGTAAGACAGAGCGAGAACATCTGTTTGTAATGCCAACAGGTTTAACCACCAGCAAGATAAGATTGACGATTAGACAAAAGCAAGGTAGCCTGAGGAAATCCATCGCAGGGTGGCTTGCATTTGGATTGTACTGCCTGCAAGCATTGGTGGATCCTGATACTAACCAACCTTCCCAAGTGAATTGGGATCAATATTTGAGAAGATGAAATTAGGGACGTGGTCAAAGAGGGAAGCGGACGGACAAACTGGATTTGAAGGCTTGACTGCATCAACATTGACAGCAATCTTCCATGAATGAGATTGTTCCTTAAATTTAAAAGTGGTGTGCATGTATGTGTGTGTTCGTTGATTCCATGGAGTACCAAACCATAGCTGACAATCTCAATGGGTCATGTGGGTGGGTTGCTTTTCAGAGGGTCTGTTGGGACTTGGTGGGTCAATGGTCTCCTTCCACACGAAGTAGGGATTGTATGATTCTCCATGCAGTGTCTCTATGCTGGAGCTAACTGAGAGGAGTTTTTGATTTGGCTTGACATTGGGTCTGCTCATAATGCTTACTGAGGTCAGCAAGACACTTGATCACCTTTTTATTTGTTCTTTGCATTATTTTTAAGAATAAGTTTTTATGGATGCTGCTGACTTTGCGGTTGAGAATTGTTTTTCATGTCAGTAATGTCTACCTTGAAACTATATATTTTTTTTTGTCTCTTGCGTTTGTTGGAGGCTCATGGAGATTAGAGTTGAGACAGTTGAATGGCAGAAGGGGTTCAAGGGACTGAACGGCCTCATCCTGTTCCACAGTGATAGACATAATGGCACCCAGGGTTTGACTCTCTGATTGGACACTAAACACTGGCAAGTGGGAGGTGATGGCCTAGTGCTGTTATCCGGTTATTTCAGAGACCCAAGCAATGTTCAGAGGACCCAGGTTCGAATCCTGCTATGGCAGATGGTGGAATTTGAATTCAGTAAAAATCTGGGAGTAGCAGTCTTGTGGAAATCATGATCAACTGGAAAAACCCATCCAGTTCACTCATGCCCGTGAAGGAGTGAAGCTGCCTGCCGAGCAATCCGGAATGAGCAATAAATGCTGATTTTTAGCTGACGATGCCCTCTTCCCATCAATGAATTTAAAAGAAGTCAGCTGCTTCTGGGAAGTTCTAGCCACTTGAACGTTACTTAATGGGCAACCCATTGACGGTGAGCTTGTCAGAATAGCTGCAAGAGAAGGTGGAGACCATTCATCCATTAAGGTCCCCCACCCCGGCTTTGTGAATCGCTAATTTTTGGTGCCGTTCTGTTATCGTTGATCTTTCTTGCTGTTCCCTACTGCTTACCACTCAGATTTTGTATCTTTAAAAGGGAATCCAGCCAAAGAGACTCTCCCTGTTGTAAAGGATCTGAGCCTTTAGGCTCTACGTGTCAACATTGTGCAGACATGTCTCACATTGGGTCATCTGCAATGCTGATTTTATTTTTAAACTCTGATTTTATGCTGCTGGGCATTGTAATACACACCTTTCTTTGCTTTTTTTTTGAGCTAATCACTGTTTTCCCACCACCTTTGCAGTGGGAGTACCAAATTGGACCGTGCGAAGATATCTCGATGGGTGACCACTTGTGGATTTCGAGGTTTATTCTGCACAGGGTGTGTGAGGATTTTGGTATCATTGCCAGCTTTGACCCCAAACCCATTCCGGGCAACTGGAATGGTGCAGGGTGCCACACCAACTTTAGCACCAAGTCCATGCGAAACGAGGGCGGGTTGAAGTGAGTATCAAATGTTAAGTTTGTTCTTTTTTAGTCTTGAAACATTTTTGTGAAGAGAACTGGCTCCATTGATCTATATCTGCTAATAGATTTGGGGAGTGAGTGCTTTGTTACGAATGGAAAAGCAACATTTGAGGGACTAATTGCGTGGAATGTGGGATCTCCCATCACTAGGTTAAGACGATGTTAGCGTGCTTGCCTTCATTGATTACATTACAGTGTGGAAACAGGCCCTTCGGCCCAACAAGTCCACACCAACCCACCCATACCCCTACATTTACCCCTTACCTAACACTACGGGCAATTTAGTATGGCCAATTCACCTGACCTGCACATCTTTGGACTGTGGGAGGAAACCGGAGCACCCGGAGGAAACCCACGCAGACACTGGGAGAACGTGCAAACTCCACACAGTCAGTCGCCTGAGGCAGGAATTGAACCCGGGTCTCTGGTGCTGTGAGGCAGCAGCGATAACCACTGGGCCACCGTGCCGCCCATTGCTCAAACCATAGAGTGTAGGAGTTATGAATGTCACGGACACCATGTTGGTGATGCCACTTTTGAAATATTGTTCAGTTCTGGTCACCCTGCTATAGGAAGGATGTTACCAAATTGGAGGGGCTTCAGAAAAGATTTAGCAGGATGTTGCCAGGGCTGGAGGGTTTGAGTTAAAGGAGAGACTGGAACTCTTTTTTTTTTCACTGGAGTGTAGGAGGTTGAGGAGTATTTTTCTATATATATAGAGGCTTTTAAAAACATGAGGGGCAGAGATAAGGTCTTTAGCAAAGGTCTTTTCCCCAGGGTGAGGCAGTCTGAAACTAGAGGGCACATTTTTGAGGTGAGAGGGGAAGGGTTAAAAGGGTCCGGAGGGGCAGGATTTTTCAGAGGGTGGTGCATGAGTGGAATGAACTGCCAGAGGATCTGGTGGATACAGGCACAGTTATAACATTTTAGACTGCAGGCAAGTGGGGCTAGTTTAGTTTGGGAAACTTAGTCAGCATGGACAAATTGGACCGAAGGGTCTGTTTCCATGCTGCTTGACTCTGACTCAATTTTATCACGGAGCAAATGGAACATGATTGAGAGAGTAATAGATTTGATTTTAGTGTGTAATATTCCTCATTTGTTGCCAGCAATAAGAATTCAGCACAAAGTAACAATTCTTTCCTCTTTAGATTTATTGAAGAATCGATCGAAAGACTGGGAAAGAGGCATCAATATCACATCCGTGCCTATGACCCCAAGGGGGGGTTGGACAATGCCCGCCGTTTGACAGGCCACCATGAAACCTCTAATATCAACGAGTTCTCGGCTGGTGTGGCAAACAGAGGGGCCAGTATCCGAATTCCCCGATCTGTTGGCCAGGACAAGAAAGGGTACTTTGAAGACCGCCGTCCCTCTGCCAATTGTGACCCGTACGCAGTCACGGAAGCACTGGTCCGCACGTGCCTATTGGGCGAGACTGGGGACAAGCCTGTGGAGTATAACAAAAACTAAACCCGCTAATGCAGTCATGGACCTAGCATTTGTATCAGTTTGTTTTTTCCCTGGAAGCACAGGACTTTTTAAAGTTTCTATTCCTACACTGTACAGGTGCTAAAGAGGGTTGTGAGAAGAGGGTGCAAGGGTGATGGTGGTGTCTGAGTTTGTATTGTATTTCTGAACATAATTTCTTCTGTTTTTAATCTGAAAAGTGAGGAACGATACTTGGGATAGGACAACAGACTGTTCTCTTATTTAGAACAGTTAACATTAATAACTCTCCAAGTTGACTGGTCAACTTAAGACTGACAGTAACCTGTAATTTAATACAGTCAACATTTATATTAAAGCAGGCCTTTTTATTAAAACTCAGCATTAATATTTTATGGTCGAGTGACATTCTCGTTTGCTAACACTTTGGATCTGTACAGATCCACAAATATTACTAACATTGTAGGTAACACCATTTCACTTATCTTTAACGGTTGCTGACATTCTTTGGAGATTGTCCTCAGTTGCTGAAGATTGGCTCTGTAAATGGCTGATCTAGCACTGGAACAGGATTTTTGAGACCTCTTGTTAGGATTTTTGACTAGTCCTGTGTAATTTATTACATTGTGTTGAGAACATGCTTTTTTTTTTCAAAATGAAACTAGAACTCCTTACGATTTGAAGACACTTTGTAACTAACGTTTCTTTTGTGCAAGTAATTTTCACTTGGTCTGGTTTGGCCAGTTAATTTTGCAGTGGTCTTGTCATTGTTATAGGGTCCAAGGGTATCTCAATGTTGATGCCTTTGTTTATTGTACATTATCTTAATGACACCCCATTTTTAATGCATGCCCTAAAAGATCAAAAGCATTCAGCTAATGTATTAGAAGTTTTACAAAGACAATTTTTTTAAACTATATATCTGAATTGTATGACACTATCTGACTGTGTTCTAATATTTTGGGAGAGAGCAGGATGTGTTTTGAAGATAATTAATAGGTGACTGGTCCTTCCTGAAGTAAGTTACTGTTCACTTGAACATTTTTTCTTAAGGCTTTACAGGAAAATTCAGTTGTAAATGAAATTTTTTATTTCTTTAGATTCTACCTAGGTACATTAACTAACTGTGTGTCAGTTCCTCCCAGAGCTGCACTTTTCTGCAACAGTTTCTGAAGCATGCTGTAAGCATTGATGTATTTTTTTACCGTATTTTGATGGTACAGATTGTTTCAGGTTTTGACATCACTGTGTAGATTTCTTTTTTAACTCAGCAAAACAAACAGAACCTTTTAAAATTGTTGTCTCACTCTGTCTTGTCTTGTATTTTGAAATGTTATTTGCTAAAATTGAGTAAAGTTGTTTTTAATCTTGTTGCTTTCGTGTGTGTGTGTGTGTGTATGCACACACTCATCGTCTGAGTGTATCCTGTGTGCTTTGTTGTGTGTGTGTGTGTGTCTCTGGGTGATGCATGGTATCATTTTAAAGGCTCAATTCCACAGGTTTCCTTAAGTATTGATTTTTTTTTCAAACTGTTCTCAAGCAGCTTTTCTCCATCTGTGTCTTTCTCCCCAAAATTTAAGTCTCAATAGTCTCTATCACTCGGCATTATAGCCAGTGATAAGTATAAGCCAGTCTGACTGTACCATTCACTAAACCACTGCTTGGGCAGTGAGTATTTCATTACATGTCTATAAAGTAGCTGACCACCTCCTAGACCAGTTCTGTCTGTGGATCAATGCAAGGTATGAAAGAGTGTTTGCTGAGTGAACTATAATTTCAGTGTGACAGAAAGCTGTCTAAGCTTAATCGTAAACTGAACTTTGTGCATGAACAACGCAGTGAAGCTTCTCAATCAATATGGTAGGCAATAAGGTTACACTGAGGCTGTATATTGACATGACTACAGTGTTCCAGGTGCTAGTGTAAACTACTCTCAGCAGACAAACGATGTAAGCAATAAGTATGTGAAATAGGAGGGTTTACCAGAAGAAGCTGTGGCTAACAGTGCAAATTTTTGAGGCCGGTTACTGTGTGGAATGGAGCATACAAATTATCTGCAGTCATAGGTTTAGTGCTTTCACTACAGAGTGTACACTCACCACTTCACATCTATCATATACAGCACTTTGCCTTAGAGGAGCTGATACACACACTCCCTCAAGGAGATGGGCTGTGTAGTGGTAAAGTAGGCAGAAGTGAAGGACCGTGTTATAACTGTATTTAACAATGCACTCTAACCCAGCATTGTGTCTCACATCGTGACTTGGTCTCTGGGGGGGTGCTTGACATTTCTTTGTAACACTGACAAACTACAAGAAGGCTATCCCAGTGTCTGGGCCATGCACTGTTGAAGCTGCAGGGGAGCAGCAACCTACTCATGATATGCTGTTTCTTTTCACAGGAGGGGCATATTGCCAGTGTTGAAGAAGTCCTGTATGGAGACCACATGATAGCACAGTGCTTGGCATCAGGTTGATTTCTGATCTGCAGGAATCCATTGACTGCCAAACGAGTCAAGCCAGGGATCCCCAGAGATCGGTGTCCTGTCTGCCAGTGGGATACACATTCTTCGTGCAGAAAGAGTTGGAACGGAGTGCAGTGTGATTAGTTTCTGATTGGAGACCATCATAATTGTATTCACACTCATAAGCACAAGCGGTGATACTACAGAAGCTAACTAATTAGAGCTGGCTCTGCATATTACATGCTTTGCCTTCAACTATCCAGCACAACTGAGTGTTGGGAATCTGCCTACCAGCCATGCCAAACCAATTGTCCAGTAAAGGGAACCTGTCTCAACACTAAGGAATGAAACAGGAGCTAGCCCTGAGATTGAACTCTGCTCGGGATAGCGTGCTGGTTCTGTGAACATGAACAAGGCATTACTAATGGCCAAAGAATTTGGAGTTTTGCCGTTGGCTTTGTACCAGGGTAGCATTAAAAATGTAAGTTGGTTGATCTGAGTAGTGTAGAAGAGATTTGCTACACTTTATCCAACCTGATTTGTACTATGAGGGAGCAAGTATTTTCTATCCTGATTACCCTCAGCAGTTAAGCCTGGTTAACATGCCCAGAGCTGCTGGCCTAGACAAATACTAAGGTCTGGGGATGAAATGCTGTCTCAATACTGTCTCTCAACTACTTCATCATCAGAACACATTCTCACTGTGAGTTACCTTTTGACAGGTTGTGGGTATTTCTGCATTTACTGCCCATTCCAAAACAGCCTTTGTACTGAGTGCCTAGAGGGCAATTAAAAGTCAGCACATTGCTGCGGGTCTGGAGTCAAATGTGGGCCAGACCAAGTGAGGATGGCAGAAAGCCCCTACCTTCAAGGGCCAGTGGCCAGTCATTTCATAATTACCATTACTGAAACCACCTTTATGTTCCAGCTGAACTTCACATCTGCTTCCAGGTGCGGTGCAATTTGAACTCGAATGTCTGCAGAGACTGGACCTCTGGATTGCCAGCTTAGATTGCCAGCTTAGTGACGTTACCACTGTGTCACCATCTACTGCTTCCAAAGTGGTGCAGGAATCAAGGGATGATGCCTTTGAGGTGTGTCAGCCTCCTCGGGTTGTACTTCGACCAGTTTTCCAGACTGATTCCTGGGAAGGCAGGACTGACATCTGAAGCGAGACTGGATCGGTTAGGACCGTATTCACTGGAGCTTGGAAGACTGAGAGGGGATCGCATATGCTCTATAAAATTCTAACAGGACTAGATACGGAAAGCAAAGGAATAATATTCCTGACAAATGGAAAGTCCAAAACGCTGTAAGGCTTTGGTGTAGGCCATTTAGGACTGATGAGGAGAAATCCTTTCTTTTTATTGGTCAGAGTATTGAGTACAGGAGTTGGGAGATCATGTTGCGGCTGTACAGGGCATTGGTTAGGCCACTGTTGGAATATTGTGTACAATTCTGGTCTCCTTCCTCTCGGAAGGATTTTGTGAAACTTGAAAAGGTTCAGAAAAGATTTACAAGGATGTTGTCAGGGTTGGAGGATCTGAGCTACAGGGAGAAGCTGAACAGACTGGGGCTGTTTTCCCTGGAGCGTCAGAGGCTGCAGGGTGGCCTTATAGATGTTTATAAAATCATGAGGGGCATGGATAGGATAAATAGACAAGGTATTTTCCTTGGGGTGGGGGAGTCCAGAACTAGAGGGCATAGGTTTAGGGTGAGAGGGGAAAGATATAAAAGAGACCTAAGGGACAACTTTCATGCAGAGGGTGGTACGTGTATGGAATGAGCTTCCAGAGGAAGTAATGTAGGCTGGTGCAACTACAACATTTAAAAGGCATCTGGATGGGTATATGAATAGGAAGGGCTTAGAGTGACATGGACCAAGTGCTGGCAAATGGGTCTAGGATATCTGGCATGGACAAGTAGGACTGAAGGGTCTGTTTCTGTGCTGTATATATCTGTGACTCTAAATGTCTTCACCCAGAGAATGGGCCCGCTGCTATTGCTACCTCCAATGTTCCTAAGTTGCATTTTTAAGAAAAGGTGAGCGAGTGCTCCTTGGTGTCCTAGCCAATGATCAACCCGCAACGAACATCACTGAGGCAGATTAGCCGGTCGCTTATCTAATTTCTGTTTGTGGGCCTTGTTTGCCGATATTGCAACATTGACGACATTTCTAAATTGTTATTGACTCCCTTCAGCCACTGGGAACAGTTTTGGAAATTTCACTTTGTGTAAACTCTTGACTGATTTGAAACAGCTCAATTAAATCTCCCTTTGGCTGCTCGGAGAACTATCCATGTTAGTGCAATCCTTCGTCCCTGGAATCCTTCTTGATTCCCTTTCCAGAGTCTTCATGTGTGGCACTCTGAATTGTTCATACATCTCCAACGGAAACCTAACAAGTGATTTACACAGGTTTGACAGAACTTTTTGTACTCGCTGCCTCGATTTACAGATCCCAAGATTTGGCACCTATCTGCTTTCTTAGATTGTCCCGTTATCTTCAAACTCCACCTATCCACTTCTCTTCTCCAGGTTTTTATTTTGTATGTAAACTGCTTCTAAGCCTTGCTCAAGCAAGTTATTAAAATGACATTGTCGTTTGGTCAGCTGCTCGACTTTAGAAGAATAAGGGGGGGATCTCATTACAAACATATAAGATCCTGATGGTACTGGACAGGCTAGATATGGAAAGAATGTTCCTGATGTTGGGAAGTCCATAGCTCGAGATCAACGTCTAAGAACAAAGGGTAAGCCATTCAGGAATGAGATGAGGAAAAATTTCGTCACTCAGTTGTGAGCCTGTGGAATTCTTTCCCACAGAAAGCTGTTGGGGCCAGTTCGTTAGATATATTCAACAGGGAGCTGAACATGGCCCTTGCAGCTAAAGGGATCAAGGGGTATGGAGAGAAAGCGTGAGTGGGATACTAAAATTACACGATCAGCTATGAGCATGTTGAATGGTGGCGCAGGCTCGACGGAGTGAATGGCCTACTCCTGCACCTATTTTTATTTGTCTAGGATTTGTTGCTCATAGGGCAATTAAGAGCCAACCAGTTCTGAGGAAAGGTCATTTGACCCAAAGCATTAACTTTGACTTCTCTCCACAGATGCTGCCAGATCTACTGAGCTTTTCCAGCAACTTCTGTTTTTGTTTCAGAGTCAACCACATTGCAGTGTCGCTGGTGTCACATATAGGCCAGACCAGGTAAGGATGGCAGATTTCCTTCCCTAAAGGACATAAGTGAACCAGATGGGTCACCATTAAAATAGCTTTTTCTTTACTTCCAGATCTTATTGTAATTTAAAAATAGGGCGGCTCAGTGGTTAGCACTGCTGCTGAATTGAACCATGGACCTTGGTTCAATTCCAGCCTTGGGCAACTGTCTATGGAGTTTGTGTTCTCCCCATCTCTGTGCTGGTTTCCTCCCAGAGTCCAAAGATGTGCAGGATAGGTGGATTGTTTCTCATAGTGTGCAGGTTTAGCCATGAGAAATGGAGGGTGGGTGGGATGCTGTTTCGAGGGTCAGTGTGGACTCAATTGGCTGCGTGGCCTCTCTTGGTAACAATTCTATGAGTGTGCTGCGGCCAGATTTGAACCCATTTTCCACTCCAATGACATTACAACCACCGCAACACCAGGACTACAGTTCTGTAAACATGTCTCATGTGTAATATTTTATCAAGCATCTGTTGAAAATCTCTATGCAGAACATCAACCACTTTATCCCAATCTATCACCTCAATAAATATTACAGGCGTTTATAAAAAGATGAGGAGCATGGAAAAGGTGAAGAGCTAGGATCTTTTTTTCCAGGGTGAGAGAGTCCAAAACTAGAGAGCATAAGTTTAAGGTGAGGCGGAAAAGATTTAAAAGGGACCTAAGGGACAACCTTTTCACACAGAAGATGGAATGAGTTGCCTGAGGAAGTGGTGGAGGCTGGTACAATTACAATATTTAAAAGGCATCTGGATGGGTATATGAATAGGATAGGTTCAGAGGAGTATGGGGCTAGACTAATTTAGGATATTTGGTCGGCACGGACAAGTTGGACCGAATAGCCTGTTTCTGTGCTGGACATCCCTATGACTCTCAGCTAGTCAGACACAGCAGAACACAGCTCTCACCCATTCTCTGCTGGCTTTGAATTATTTCAACTCCTCACCCACAAAAAGGTACATTTCTATTGTGCTTGTACAATACTCCCTCTTTGTGAGCACACTATCCTCAGTACAAAGTTCAATTTTCTTATCCTAAACAATGCTGTTGATTAATCTGCAAAGGAACCAATCTCACTGTAAATATAAAGCTATGTATAGCAGTGAGAGCAAACACACAAGCTCCATTCCCTGTTTGTCCTTTTAAAGAACTTTGTTTCAATGTGACCGCTGCCTCCATTTTTAAAATTCTTTGCTTCCAAATACTTACCTGAATCTCCAAAGGTGTGCAGATTAGGTGGGTTGGCCACAGTAAATGCAAGGTTACAGGGATAGAGCAGGGGGCTGGGCCTGTTTCTGGATGGGTGGGATGCTGTCTGGAGTGCAGATTCAATGGGCCGAATGGCTTCCTTCCACATTGTAGGGATTCATAGAGTCATGCACCACAGAAACAGACCTTTATGCCCAACCATAATGATGCTGACCATAATCCCAAACTAAACTTGTCCCACCTGCCTGCACTTGGCAAATATCCTGCCAGATACTTCTCATTCATTACTTATCCAAATGTCATTTAAACATTGTAACTGTACCTGCATTCACCAGCATTCCACAAACAAACCACTCTGTGTAAAAGTTGCATCTCATGTCCTTTTTAAATCTTTCTCCTATTGGCTTAAATATATGCCCCAAGTCTTGAAATTCCCCCCACCCTCGGTAAAAGACATCTGCCGTTCACTTTATCATCACCCCTCATGATTTTATAAACCTCTCAACCCCTATGCTCTGGTGAAAGAAGTCCCGGCCTAACCAGTCCCTCCCTGTAACTCAAACCTCTATTCCTAGCAAAAGGTAAATCTTTTTCTGAACCCTTTCCATTAAATAATATCCTTTCTGTAACAGGGCGATCAGAACTGGGCACAGTCCTCCAGAAATGGCCTCACCGACATCCTGTACAACCTCAACATGGTGTCTCAACTCCTAAACTCAAATTCTCTGATTGTGTGATTCAAAATCTCTTTTAAATTAAGTTATAGTCTCTTCCTTAATCGTCCTTTATAACAAGCACAAAACTACTGCACAAAAAGAGGCCGTCCAACCCATTGCAGCTATGCTATCTGAGAATTAACCACCAAATCCTTCCAGCTCTTGTACTTATCATGTAGCATCCCCGAGTGCACGGGGAGGGGTACTTTTTCTCAATGTGATGAGGGTTTCTGCCCCTCCCACCTTTTCAGACAGTGAGTCTCAGATCCCACCAGCCACTGAGTGAAACCAATTACCCTCAACACCCCTCTAAACCTGCCCCCAATTCATTTCAATCTCTCCCCATGGTTATTGCCCTCTGTGCTGGTGGAAATCAGTCCTTCCTACCCACTCGATCCAGACCCCTCATCATTTTACACACCTCGATCAAATCTCCCTTCAGGTCTCCCGTTTCAAAGAAAACAGTCCCAGCCTATTCAATCAGCCCTCAAAGCTAAAACTCCTTATTCCTGACTGTGGTGATTGTAACAGGGTCAGCTCACAGAATATGAGTTCCCCGATTGGGGCTGTTAATCTGGTCCAATCAGGGAGCCCAGGCTGATAGATATAAACAGGAGTGTCAGAGGTTCTGTTCACTCTGAGAGCTGGCTCTGAGGGAGCTGGGTCAGTGTCAAGGACTCTCCACATGTAAATAAAGAGTGACCTCTATGGAGTTGTTTCACTGACAACATCCTCATAAAGTTTTTCCGTCCCCTCTCCAGTGGGACCATGTCCTTCCTGTAATGTGGTGACCAAAAGGCTGTGCTCTGACTGATGTTTTGTACAGTTCCAGAAACCCTCCAGTAAAAGCCAAGTAACTGCGGATGGTTGAGAAATTAAAACAGGAAGTACCGGAGAAACTCAGTACATTTGTCAGCAGTTTGTTACACATTAATATCCAAAAACCTGTCTCCATGACAACGTGGATCACAGGAACCTTACATGCTAGGTAGTTAACATCTTAACCCTCAACTCCATTCTCCCTTGAAATGAAATGAACTTAAGAGTCATAGAGTCCTACAGCACGGAGGCAGGTCCTCTGGCCCAAACTGGTCCATGCCGACGAAAATGTCCATCCACGCTAACCCCATTTCCCTACACTTGGCCCATATCCTTCTAAACCTTTCCTATCCATGTATCTGTCTAAATGCCTTTTAAACTTTGTTAATGGGCACCCCTCAACCACTTCCACTGGCAGCTCATTCCACCTTCTGTGTGAAAAAGTTGCCACTCAGGTTCCCCTTTATTCTTTCCCCTCTAACCTTAATCTGATGCCCTCTACTCCTCGATTCCCCAACTCTGAGTGCATTCACCCTATCCATGCCTCTCATGAACTTATACACTTCTCCCTCCTCAGTCTCCTACGCTTTAAAGAAAAAAGTCCTCGCTTGTCCAACCTACCCCTGTAACTCAGACTATAGAGTCCTGGCAACATTCTTGCTAATTTCTTCTGCACTCTTTCCGGTTTAATAACTTGTACATCCTGTATTGAGCAGGGTTGGATCTGGTACCTTAGTGACTGCATTCCAGTGCATGAACTGCCTCAGGACAATTCTAGTTTGAATATGATCGTTTATAAAACATTACGTTCCCAGCAGCACCCTCTGTGTCATGTGGAAGCTTACACTGTTAGCAAAGATGCCATTATCTACAAGTGTAAATGTTGATGTATTTTCTGCGTGTCTGCTAACATAGGGTCCCTCTTGTACCCTTAACTACTATTCGGGAGAATTCACAGTGAGTGGTGTGACCCCCTCTCATTCCCCCATTTTACTCTCGACAAGCAATGCAGTCTCCAAATATAATCATCTTAGAAACTGAATATGAGAAGGCACTTGCAGTGCACTGGTAGTGTCCTTACCTCAGAGCCAGGAGATCTGAGCTCAGGTCCCACCTGCTCCACATCTCTGCACAACTTGGTAAGAAAATAGCTATAAATTTAGCATTTACCTTGTGTCTCATTGTACACTTCTTTGTGTTTAGCCATTTTGTTTTACAACATTTCAATGCTCTGCGTAAAATGGACAAGCTTCGCGGTTGAGTGCTAGTGGTTTCGGTGGATTATCATCAGGTGATTGACTCCTATCCGGCCATGGTTTCCTGCAGAGGTCTACACGAGGGTGCCGGCCCATCATTAACAGCGCTGTGAGTGGGGATGGAGAGCGGACGCTTTAGAGGGAAGTGAAATTTAGA
The DNA here is from genome assembly GCF_037043375.1 of Chiloscyllium plagiosum. NCBI lineage: Eukaryota > Metazoa > Chordata > Chondrichthyes > Orectolobiformes > Hemiscylliidae > Chiloscyllium > Chiloscyllium plagiosum. The sequence continues at coordinate 101,147,660 of NW_028270147.1, read as the reverse complement.
GGCTGTACATTGCACAACCAGAGATTCAGTGACCTTCAGAGGTTGGTCAAAACCAATAAAGGCTCTATGCCCTTACGTGATCATTCAATGAATAATGGAAATATTGACCATGTTAACTTCTAATCACTGGGTGAGCTCATACAGTCTGGCACAAGGACTTTTTTTAGTCTTCAGGGTATGATTGCATATTGTGATAACGGCAGTCTGTACACACACTCACAATAAGGTGATAAGTTGTGTCCTTGCTCGTCACATTCCTCTAACTCTGTGTCCTCTCTTTCCTAAGGAAAACAACAACTTGTGAGGAACCGTCACTGAAGGAGAATACTTCACCTGAAAATATGGACCCCCAAATTCCTACAGCCTGTTAATTGTTGAGGGAGCTCAGGGGTTCTCTGGAGAAAGTGCGGGGACAGGGACAGGCTTCCCATGTGCAAGTCTGGCCATTTTCTTACAGGCCCAGATAAAGAGAACTGTTTTGGAAATACAGTAGTGGCTTGTGGGAAAGCAAGTAGCAACAGGTTGGAGATGGGGAGGAAGGAGTCACCAAGCCAACATTGAACTGGTAAAGATGGGGCCAGGGGGCTGGTCGGACTGTTTCAGCTTCATCGCTGACCCACAGCTTAGAGTCATCCAGCACAGAAACAGGCCTTTCAGCCCAACTCATCCATACTATTTAGGTTTTTCTAAACTGAGCGAGTCTCATTTGTCTGTGTTTTACCCTCCAGACCTTTCCTATTCATGTACTATTTAAATGTTACAATTGTACTCACCTCTATCACTCCCTCTGGCAGCTCATTCTATATATGCGCCACCCTCTGTGTGAAAAGGTTGCCCCTCAGGTCCTCCTTAATCTTTCACCTCTCACCTTAAGCCTATGCCCTGTAGTTTTGGACTCCACTACTCTGGGGAAAAGACTTTGGCTATTCACCTTATCCATTCCCCTCATGATTTTATAAATTGCTATAAGGTCACCCCTCAGACTCTTACACTCCAGGGAAAAAAGGTCCCAGCCTAGCCAGCCTCTCCTGTTAATTCAAACATTCCTTGTAAATCTTCTTTGTACCCTTTCCAGTTTAATAACTTCCTTCCACAACAGGCAACTAGAATTGTACGCGGTACTCCAAATGTGGTCTTACCAATGTCTTCTGCTCTTGTAATATGACATCCCAGTTTCTGTACTCAGTGCTCTGACCGATGAAGGCAAGCATGCTAAAGGCCTTCTGGGACCTATGTGGCCTCCTCTATATTGGGGAGACAGGCCGCCTACTTGCGGAGCGATTCAGAGAGCACCTCGGGGCCACCCGGACGAACCAACCCAACCACCCTGTAGCACAGCATTTCAACTCCCCCTCCCACTCCACCGAGGATATGCAGGTCATTGGACTCATCCACCGCCAAACCACAACAACGCGACGGTCGGAGGAGGAGCGTCTTATCTTCCGACTGGGAACCCTCCAACCACAGGGGATGAACTTGGACTTCACCAGTTTCTTCATCCCCCCTCCCCCCACCTTGTCTCAGCCGAATCCCTCCAGCCCGGCACCGCCTTCCTGACCTGCAGTCTTCTTCTTGACTTCTCCGCCTCCATCCTACTCCGACCTATCACCCTCACCTTGACCTCTTTCCACCTATCACATTTCCAACGCCCCTCCTCCAAGTCCCTCCTCCCTACCTTTTATCTTCTCCTGCTGAACACTCTCTGCTCATTCCTGAAGAAGGGCCTATGCCCGAAACGTCGAATCTCCTGTTCCCTGGATGCTGCCTGATCTGCTGTGCTGTTCCAGCAATAAAGTTTCAACTTTGATCTCCAGCATCTGCAGACCTCACTTTCTCCTAAAGGCCTTCTTCACCAACCTGTGTACCTGTGTTGCCACTTACAAAGAATTCTGTATACGTACCCCTTAGGTCACTCTGTTTGACAACATTACCCAAGGCCTTACCATTAACTGTGTAAGTCCTGCCCTGCTTTGTCTTACCAAAATGGAATACCTTGCACGCATCTGAATTAAACTCCATCTGCCATTCCTCAGTCCACTGGCCCAGTTGATCGAGATCCCTTGGACTCTCAGATGACCTTCTTCACTGTCTGCTATAAGACACACACACATACACACACACTTACAATACACCAACACACAATATACACACACACAATACACAAACACAGAATACACACACACAATACACAAACACAGAATACACACACACAATACACAAACACAGAATACACACACACAATACACAAACACACAATATACCTGCACACACTTCCTCAATGAGGAAGGGACTATCAGCTCAGTGGAGAACCTAAGGAAAGTGTTGAGAATCTCTGCAACATTGTCATGGCAACCAGCACCCGGCCTAGATGCAGCAACTCAAAACAAAAGGAAGAAACCTCAAGGGGTCTTTAAAGATTCTGAGAGGATTTGATGGAGCGGATGGACAGCGAATATTTTTACAAGACTATAAGAGATGGGAACAGAAGTAGGCCATTCAGCCCATTGAGTCCACCTGCCATTCAATGAGATTATGGCTGAGCTGATAACCCTCAACTCCACTTTCCTGCCTGTTCCCTATAACCCCTGATTCCTTACTGATTAAAAATCTGTCTACCTCAGCCTTAGGTAGAATATACTGAATGACCCAGCTTCAAGAGCCCTTTGTAGTAAAGAATGGCACAGTTCCAGTACCCTCAGAGAGAAGAAATTCCTCCTCATCTCTGGCTTTAATGAGAGATCATTTATTCTGAGATGATGCCCTCTGGACCTAGACTGTCCCACAAGGGGAAACAACCTCTCCACATCTACTCTGTCAAGTCCCATCAGAATCTTATATGTTTCAATAAGATCACCTCTAAACTCCAACGACTAGAGGCCCAACTTACGCAATCTCTCCTCATAAGACTGAGCATCCATACCCGGGATCAACCAAGTGAACTCTTCTCTGGACTGTCTCCAATGATTATGTATCTTTCCTTAGATGAGCAGCTTATTCACAGTTTTCTCATTGTGGGTTTGACTAGTGCCTTTGCGTAAGTTTTAGTAAAGTCTCCCTACTTTCATACTCCATTCACTTTGAAATAAAGCTCAACATTCCATTTGCCTTCCCTATGACCTGCTGAACTTGGATGCTAACATGAACGAGGATTCCCAAATCCTCCTGCTCTGTAGCTTTCTGCAGTCTTTCTCAAGTGAAATAATATTCAGATCCTCTTCGCTTCCTCTGACAGTCACTATGATTCAGCGTGTCTGGGTTCCAAACTCTGAAATTCCCTCTCTCTATCCTTCACATGTCACTGCTCCTTTAAGACCCTCCATAACAGCCAACCTCCAGGTTTTACTAACCTCCCCCAATGCCTCTTTCTGGACTCCGCACTCAATGTGCTTTATGAAACCGTGGGGATGTTTTCCGATGCTAAAGACACGTACAGTGAAATTAGTGAAAACGTAGATAACCATTGTCGCCAAGTTGTCAGCCATCATCGCCGGCAGGTGGGGAAGTCCTGTAGGAATCCAGTGACCAACCCGAGCCATGGATTGGTAACTCCAGACTGGCCAGACTCAGATGTGACTGTGCTGACCGACTGGTATGGAGCAGAGGGCAGAGTGATGGGCCGGCCTGCAGCATTGGCTGTGAAACGGTCTTACACATGGCCTGTGTGCCCACAGGGGCGGCACGGTGGCTCAGTGGTTAAGCACTGCTGCCGCACAGCACCAGGGTCTCAGGTTCAATTCCAGCCTGAGTCAAGTGTCTGCGTGGAGTTTGTACATTCTCCCCGTGTCTGCGTGGGTTTCCACCGGGTGCTCCGGTTTCCTCTCACAGTCCAAAGATGAGCAGGTCAGGTGAATTGGCCATGCTAAATTGCCCGTAGTGTTAGGTGCGTTAGTCAGAGGGAAATGGGTCTGGGTGGGTTACTCTTCGGGGGGTCGGTGTGGACTGGTTGGGCTGAAGGGCCTGTTTCCACACTGTAGGGAATCTAGTCTAGTAAGAGGCAACAGGGAAGGTGATGGCCTTGTGCTATTATCGCTGGACTGTTCGTCCAGAGACCCAGGTAATGTTCCAGGGTACCCTGGTTCAAATCCCACCATGGCCAACAATGCCCACATGAATAAAACTATTTTAACCTGGATGAAATCAGACTGTTTTACCAAGTCTTCCTCTCTTTAGCTGCAGTGAAAGTGTCTGAAATAACTGCGCAGTGGCCAGTATCTCATTACCACATTAGCCTTTATTTACTTGTGCACAGTACACTAGCTGTAGCCAGCCAACTCGGAGTCAGTTGCCTGAACTGAGGAGATTCTAAATCTCCCGTTTATATTTTTTTGTTCTGAGGAGATTCTAATCTCCGATATATATTGGCCAGCCAAGGCTTTCCTGATTGGCCTAAGTTAACAAACCCAATCAAAAATTTCATAGTCAATGCGGTCACCCTGGCTCTAATCATTACATCCCTCCCCCTCAAGCACAGCGAGGGAGACCGAGTCTTTGGCTTGTAGCGTTACCTGCGACGTTTTTGTCTCAAGTCCGTAGCCCGCTTCCTGCATCCGGAGTGTCTCAGGAGAGTTTCTTCCTCTTCTCCCCGTGATAATAGTATTGAGGCTGCATCCATCTCACACTCAGAGGTTTCCTCAACACTAGATAGAGGGGGAGAACCTACGGTTTCTGACACACCTTCTGACTGCTCTGAGGGGCCAGGTATGTTTGCTCCTGCCGCATTTGCGAGGTAACAGCTTTCAGGCGATCCACGTGTTTGATCAGGACTGTATCACCGACCCGAACTTTGACCTCGCGTAGCCTTACGGGGCCATCTCCATGGCTCCGGCACCAAATCTCGTCCACTGAATTGAATTGTCTATCTCACTTTGAGGCGGCATGTGGGCAGCATTGACCCTCCTGCTGCTGTTTCACCCTCCCACCCAGATCTGGGAATATCAGGGTTGAACCTGCTGCGGAGTCTTCTCCCCATCAGCAATCTGCAGGAGCTGTCCCTGTTGCATGGGCTGGTTCTCAGTCATCATCCCCGAGTTTACCGAATGAACTTTATGCACGTCTAACCATTTTGAATGGGCATCCACAATGACCAGCAACATTGAGCCCGTGGAAGGAACTGGCATAGTTGACATATATCTGAATTCAGGGTTTACCCGACCATTCCCACGAATGTGGGGGTGCTGTTGGTGGTAATTTTTGTCTTTGTTGGCACTCTGGGCACCGCCCACCAACGCAGCTACGTTGGCATCCACCCCCGGCCAGCGGACTTGGCTTCTGGTCAGTATATTCAACTTAGAAACCCCTGAATGACCCCCAGTGGAGATCAGCAGAATCTGGTGGGTGACCTTTACTCAGGACAATCACCCTTGCTCCCCGTAGTCATATTCTGCCCTTGACAGTGATTTGGTGTCGCCGGGCCCAGAAAAGTTTCAATCTGGGTTGCGATGGCCCTTCCATTTCCCCTATTACCACCAGCTGTTTTAGTTTCACAAGGGCAGGCTCTTCCTGTGTCCAACTTCGAATATTGACTGGATAGGTATCCAGAAAGTTTAAAAACCAAAATGGACTCTTCCAGGGGAGAAACCACAGGTAGAGTATCTACCAGAGGGAAGTGGCTCAAGGGATCTGCATTCAGCACTTGGCTTCCTGGACAGTGTTCTAATTTGTATGTGCTGAGAGTAAAGGCCCAATGCTGAATTCTACTGGAAACTATGGGCAGCACCACCTTGTCTTCCTTCAGCAACCCTCGCAGGAGCATGTGATCTATTGCTAAGACAAATTCCAATCTGTAAAGGTACTGGTCGAACGCCCTCACACCAAAGGTGACCGCCAAACCGTCCTTCTCTGTCTGGGCATATTTGCATTCAGTGTCAGCCAAAGTCCAGGAATATCATTAGGCCACCAGTGAGCCAACACCACCCAGTACCATATGGGGAGGCATCGCATGTCAGCACTACCTCTCACTTCGGATCGTAGTGGGCCAGCCGCCTGATGTGATGATAGCTGCGTTTTCACTTCCCTGAAGGTTACTTCTTGGCTATGTGATCATTTCCAAAGCCGACCGTGTTTCAACAGCAAGCATGCCAAGGTGGAGGCCAGGTTATGTCTGAATTTTCCATAATAATACCCATGGAAAGATCTAAGCTCTGGTACAGCCGTGGGGGCTGGGGCTCCATTGATCACCCTCACTGTTGCGTCCAACAGGTATAACCCAGTTTTGTTGACTCTGTAACCCAAGTAGGTGCCTGGAACATACATGTTTCCCTTCTAAAGGTGTACGCCCACCTGGGAGAACTGTTTAAGCACGATGTCCAAGTTCTCCAAGTGCTCTTTATTGGTCTTCTTTGTTATTAGTACATCATCCAGATGAATGGCAACCTGGGCTAGCCCTTGTAAATTGTTCTCCATGGTCTGTAGAAAAGAGCGCAGGCTGATGACATCCCAAATGGCAGTCTTGTGTATTGGTATATATCCTTATGGGTGTTGATTATGATGTATGTCTGGGACTCCTTCTCCAGTCACAATTGTAGGTAGACGTGTTTCACATCCAGCTTTGTAAAGGATAGTCCACGTGCCAACTTTGCGTACAACTCTTCTATGTCAGGGATTGGGTATTTATCCAGGTGCGAGAGGCGGTTTATCATTTGCTTAAAATCCCCACAAAGGCAAACTGAGCTATCAGGCTTCACAATCAGTACAGGGTCATTCCCAATGAAGGCCTTTTGCCTAAAACGTCGATTTTCCTGCTCCTCGGATGCCGCCTGACCTGCTGTGCTTTTCCGGCACCACTCTAATCTTGAATCTAATCCCACTTCCACCTTCACAATCAGTCCGACCGGTGCTGCCCATTCTGCATATTGCACTGTTTTGATGATTCCTTCCCTCTCCAGCTTTCAGATTTTCACCGCTACCTTTGCCCGCAAAACAAATGGCACTGGGCAAGCCTTGCAAAATCTCACAATTGCTTCCTGGTCAACACGTAAAATGGCTTTGGCCCTTTTGATAGACGCAAGCCCTTCTTGAACCTCATAGAATTCCTACAAGTATGGGAACAGACCCTACAAGTCCACACTGACCCTCCAAAGAGTAACCCACCCAGACCCATCCCCTACTACTCTACATTTACCCCTGACTAATGCAACTAATCTACACATCTCTGAACACTATGGGCAATTTTAGCATGGCCAATTCACCCAACTTGCACAGCTTTGGACTGTGGGAGGAAACCGGGAGCACCCGGAGGAAACCCACGCCGCTACGGGGAGAATGTGCAAACTCCACACACACACAGTCACCCGAGGATGGAATATACGCAAAACACCGCGAGTAGCAATGTAAGTGAAAAGTAAACTGGAAACTGGTTCCTCAGATGACAGTCACAGAACCATTAGAGCACTGAAGGATGCCATTCGGCCCACTACGACCATCTCCTAGTGCCAATCTCCTGTTTTTGTCCTCATGTCCCTTGCATGCCAATTCTATCTGAATAATCGTCCAATACCCCCCCCCCCTTGAATGGCTCCATTGGACCTGTCTCTGCTACATTTACAGGTAGCGCATTCCATTCTCGAACTACTTGCTCCGTGAAAAAAGTTATTTTTCCCATCGGTTTTATAAAGAAAAGATCCATCGCTAACGTTTGAAGGGATTAATGTGTCTGAGAAACCGATTGGCATCAGGTTCCAGCAGAGGTCCGTGGGACGTCAAACTGTGCAGGGTATCAATAATGCCATCTTTCTCATTGGGTGGCTCGGGTTGAAATGATCCACTGCCATTGAAGGGCATTTGCCCAAAACTTCGACTCTCCTGCTCCTCGGATGCTGCCTGACCAGCTGTGCTTTTCCAGCGCCACATTCTCAACTCTGACCTCCTGCACCTGCAGTGCTCATTTTCACCCAGCTATACCTGGGACTTTGCAGTTGTAGAATAATGTGGGAATTTACTTACAGAAAGAAAGGGGGATTAACTTACTGCTGAAAGTCAGTGTGCAGGAGCAGCAGGCGGTGAAGAAGGCAAATGGGATGTTGGCCTTCAGAGTGAGAGGATTCGAGTACAGGAGCAGGGATGTCTTGCTACAATTGCGCAGGGCTGTGGTGAGACCACACCTGGAGAGCCATGAACACCTTTAGTCTCTTTATCTGAGGAAGGATGTCCTGGCTATGGAGGGCCTGCAGTGAAGGCTCACCAGACTGATTCTTGGGATGGCAGGACTGAATTATGAAGAGAGACTAGATCGATTAGGACTATATTCACTCGAGTTTAGAAGAATTGAGGAAGATCTCTCAAGTTTCTATACGAGGACCAGACAGGGTAAATGCAGGAATGGTGTTCCCAATGACCAGTGAGTCCAGAATCAGGTGTCACAGTTTAATGATACAAGGTAGGCCATTTAGGACTGAGATGAGGAGAAACAGTGGTGAGCCTGCGGAGTTCTCTGTCGCAGAAAGTGGTTGAGGTCAAAATACTGGCTGTTTTCAAAAGGGCTTCGGTACAGTTCTTAGGGCTGAAGGAATCAAAGCATGTGGGGAGACAGCAGGAGTAGGGGGCGGAGTTGGATGGTCAGCCATGATAATATTGAATGGCAGAACAGGTTTGAAGGACCGAATGGCCTACACCTACTCCTCTTTTCTGTGGTTCTATGAAATGTATGTAAGAGTCAATGTGGTCTTTAGCATCTGCTCCAGGGTCCGGCGATGGAGCAGTGCATCCAATAACGCACGGCATTATAAATATCAAACAATGCAGTGGGGATAAACATCAGATGAATCAGGAGGAAGTCTTGAGTTACCAGGATGGGAAAAGTGTGCAGTTGAAGCCATCAACTCCACAGTGGCTAACTGATGAGTTTTATCACCTCAGCCCGGCCTATAAACAGGAAGCAAATGGAACAATCCTCACGTTTTTACTGTCAAATGGGCCCTGTGATCCGAAGAGTATTCACATTGAGAGCTTATAGTGTCTTAATTATTGAAGGTGAATTCAAGATCAGCTTTCTGACCTACCGCATCACCCAGGCTCTCTAGATAATATCTCTGAAATGCAGTCAGATTAATCTAAAGGGCTGGAGGAGGAAAGCAGCCATCATGTTGTGTCTGGCTTTTCCAGGTGATTTCTCTCCAAACAGGTCCATCCAAAAGTGAAAGTGAGAGTGAGAGGGAGAGGGAGAGTGACAGTGACAGGAGAATATTGCAGTGTTATGAAACAGCTACGTTATTGCAACAACACGTATAGCTGTGTTCAGATCACAGCTAAACAACCCAAGCTGCCAACTGATGCCAAGGCAACAGAACTCTTGACTCAGCAGCCAGTCCCTTCCTTAGGAAGGGTTAGCTAATACACATTAACCAGACAGCTGTGGGAATATTGCACAGCAGCAATTGGTGCAGTAGTGTACAGGCACTGACTTCTCACCATCACAGGGCTGTCACATACACTCTGATACTCACACACTCACACACCAACACGCACACACACTCTCTTTTTTACACACGCACTCACACTTTCACACATACATACTCTATCTTTCAAACATACACAGGCACAGTCTCTTTCTCACACACACTCACATTTTCACACACACACATTCTCTCTCATCCACACTCTCACATACCACTCACATTCACACAGACACTCACACTCATACACACATGCTCACATACATATACACAGACACACTGACACACACACCACGCACACACTCTCTCTCACACTCACAGAAACACACACACACTCTCTCACACACATACACACACTCTCTCACACACATACACACACACTCAGCAAAATGAAGGGGCTGGTCATCGACTTCAGGAAGCAAGGTGAAGGACATGTCCTTGTCTGCATTAATGGTGCTGAGGTGGAGATGGAAGTTGAGTGTCAACTTCCTAAGAGGGATGATCACCAACGATCTATCCTGTCCAGATAGAAAGCATTCTGTCTGAATGCATCACAGCTTGATATGGCAACTGCTCTGCCCAGGACTGTAAGAAATTACAGAGAATTGTGAACACAGCCGAGTCCATCACACAAGCCAATCTTCCATCCACTGACTCCATCTATATTTCTCGCTGCCTTGGGAAGGCAGCCGATAACATCAAAGACCCCCTCCCAGCTCAGTTATACTCTCTTCCATTGAGCAGATGACATAAAAGCTTAAACACGTGTATCAACAGATTCAGGAATAACTTCTTCCCTACTGTTATCAGACTTCTGAATGGCCCTCTCAAATTTTAAACTTAAATGTTGATCTTGCTTTTTGTGCTTAAAAATGCGTTGCTGGAAAAGCGCAGCAGGTCAGGCAGCATCAAAGGAGAAGGAGAATTGACGTTTCAGACATAAGCCCTTCTTTTGTGCACCTTTTCTGCAGCAGTAACTCTGTATTCCTTGCTCTGCTCTATGTACTTTGTATGATTTGAGCTGCCTGTACTGCACACAAAACAAAACTTTTCACTAAACCTAGGTACATGACAATATTAAATCAAATCAAACAATTCCTGTGGAGTTTCACAGAATTCCTATACAATATGGAAGTAGGCCATTCGAATCCTCCAAAGGGTATCCCACCCAGATCCATCCCTGTAACCCTGCATTTCCCATGGCTAATAAAATCAAGTCTGCACATCCCTGGTTGTTATGGTCTATTTAGCATGGCCAATCCATCTAACCCACATCTTTGGACTGTAGGAGGAAACCCCACGTAGACACAGGGAGAATATAAAAACTCCACACAGACAGTCCCCCAAGGATGGAATTGAACCCAGGTCACCCAGCACTACAAAGCAGCAGTACTAACCACTGAGCCACCATACCACGAATGTCAGATATAGAAATCAGCCACTACAGATCAAATTTTGTAAAATATAATATGATTAGCAAGATTACAAAAGCATCAGTCTTATGTAAAACTGAGAAAACGTGGACCATTAGCTACACAGTGACCTATTTATGCTATTGCTCAGCTTGCCTGACTCAGTTTAATACAACACTAACAACAGTGTGATACTCACATTGTGGGCTCTTCTGATAGATTGCAGCTGACTTTAACTAAGGGCTTTTCTGTTGTGGGGATGTCTTTCATTACATTCTCTATCACATTACATGAGACTGTACTGAAAATCTACAGTTCTCTTCCACTTTCCCCCATTTACTCTCCAGAAATACCCATTATCAACTTAAACATTGAGGTGTGTGGATCTGTATGTTAACATCTAGCAGGGTCCCACAGCGATTCCTGAATCCAGACTGGACCAGGGAACTGCTAATGGTTACTTTAATTAAAGGGTGAGCACTTGACTGAGGAACAAATAATCAATCGTGTCTGAACCAAAAATAAAACTCTGACTTGAGACATTGTGCTCTGTCATGCCAAACTTTTAATTCTGGGATTCAATAATGTAGTTCCTCACTCACCTCCCTCTCTCAGTCACCCACCCCCTCCACTCATCCAATTCCTTCTCCCCACCCACATCCCTCTGCCCACCCACTGAGCCATCTCCCTCACTCCCATTCCTCACTTAGCCATCTCCCTTACTCCCCTTCTCATTCTCTCTCTCACACACTCTCACTCATTCTTATTCACTTTCTCACTCTCACTCACTGTCTCACTCCCACCATCTCACTTCTCTCACTCTCACACTCTCTCACTTTCCAACTCTCTCTCACTTTCTCACGCTCTCACTCTCACACACACACACTCTCACTCTTTCACTCTCACCATTTCATTTCTCTCACTCTCTCTCACTTTCTCACACTCTTACTCTCACTCACACTCTTTCACTCTCACTCTCTCACTGTCACTCTCTCTCACTCCACTGACCCTCTCACTCCCTTTCTCACTCACTCTCTCTCACACCTTCACTCACTTTCTCATTCTCTCTCATAATCTCTTACTCTCACTCACTCTCACACTCTCATTCTTACTCTCATTCTCTCTCACACACACTTTCTTTCACTCTCTCATTCACTCTCTCACTTTCTCACTCATCAGAAAGTGTGAGACCTTTAATAGCGTACTTGACTACTGCAGCCACTGCTGCTTGCAAGACTGACCCTACCTGCCCAGTGCTGCCCTTTCCTGCCTCCCCAGGAGTCATAAGGTATGGCTGAAAGTGGGTGGTATTATCAGGTCAGAGCAGAAAGCTTGGTAGGCAGTGCCAGGATGTCCAGCATTACCATTAACCAGCAGCCCCATGCCCAAAGTAGACCCAGTGCAGGAATGGGGAGCTCTGGGTGGAAGAATTAAAGCAATGATTAAATATGCTTTAGCACGCTCCAAAGAAGTAAGGAAACACTGTCCCATGGCCATGTTACCATGATAACATTAAGATATAGATATGTCAGGAATGCTGACACATTCAGATTTCAATTCAATGCCAATGGCACCAAGCCATGATGATAGATTTACTTCATGTTGCAAATTGCTGTGATTTGTGCATTTTCTTGGGATTCTGTTCCTTGAGGCTATTGACTTCACATAGATCCCAAGCTGAGTCCGCAATAATTCTTCTGTAACACCACCAGAATCTGTTTGTAGGTTTGCTCACTGAGCTGGTAGGTTGTTCTCAGATGTTTCGTCACCATGCTAGGGAACATCATCAGTGAGCCTCCGATGAACCATTGGTGCCACTTGCTCTTTATGTGTCTTGGTCTGTTGTGGTTAGTGACATCACTTCCTCTTCTTTTTCTCAGAGGTTGGTAAATAGGGTCCAAACCGACATGTTTGTTGATGGAGGTCCAATTGGAATGCCAGGCCTCCAGGAATTCCCATGCGTGTCTTTGTTTAGCCTGTCCCAGGATGGATGTATTGTCCCAGTGGAACTGGTGTCCCTCTTCGTCTGTGTATATGGATACTACTGATAGTTGGTCATGTCTTTTGGTGGCTAGTTGGTGGTCATGTATCTTGGTGGGGAGTTGCCTGCCCTTCTGTCCAATGCAATGTTTGTTGCATCAAACTGTTCACACAGGACCTTACTAATAACTACAGGTCAGTTTGTTTAGCATCAGTCGTGAGTGAGGTTACACAGTGTGTGTTGTCCCATTCTTCAGGTTATGTGTGAGTCCAAGGTAAGGATTTTGGGGGAGTGTGAACATTGTTGAGTGAGAACACTGGGGTTTGGGGACACAGTCGAATATGCACAATGCCCTTTCCTCCAAGCCCCCCATCACCCCCTCCACAGGATCAGCATTTCGGCCAGGGGCAGTCAAGAGTCAACCACATTGCTTTGGGTCTGGAGTCACAAGTAGATCAGACCAGGTAAGGACGGCAGATTTTATTCTGTAAAGGACATTAGTGAATCACAGGGGAATTTACAAAAGTTGATACATTAATCAATTTCAAATTCCAATAGCTGCTATGGTGGGATTTGAACCCATGCCTCAAGAGCATTAACCTAGGTCTCTGGGTGGCATGGTGGTTAGCTCTGCTGCCAGGGACCTGGGTTTGAATCCACCCTCTGTGTGGAGTTTGCATGTTCTCCTCATGTCAGCTTGGGATTCCCCCACAGTCCAAAGATGGCAGGTTAGGTGGATTGGTCATGTTAAATTGCTGAAAATGTGTTGCTGGAAAAGCGCAGCAGGTCAGGCAGCATCCAGGGAACAGGAGAATCGACGTTTCGGGCATAAGCCCTTCTTCAGGAATGAGGAAAGTTTGTCCAGCAGGCTAAGATAAAAGGTAGGGAGGAGGGACTTGGGGGAGGGGCGTTGGAAATGTGATAGGTGGAAAGAGGTCAAGGTGAGGGTGATAGGTCAGACTTGGGTGGGGGCGGAGAGGTCAGGAAGAAGATTGCAGGTTAGGAAGGCGGTGCTGAATTCGATGGATTTGACTGAGACAAGGTGGGGGGAGGGGAAATGAGGAAACTGGTGAAATCCGAGTTCATCCCTTGTGGTTGGAGGGTTCCTAGGCGGAAGATGAGGCGCTCTTCCTCCAACCGTCGTTTTGTTGTGGTCTGACGATGGAGGAGTCCAAAGACCTGCATATCCTTGGTGGAGTGGGAGGGGGAGTTGAAATGTTGAGCCACAGGGTGGTTGGGTTGGTTGGTCCGGGTGTCCCAGAGGTGTTCTCTGAAACGCTCCGCAAGTAGCCGGCCTGTCTCCCCAATATAGAGGAGGCCACATCGGGTGCAGAGGATGCAATAGATGATGTGTGTGGAGGTGCAGGTGAATCTGTGGCGGATATGGAAGTTTCCTTTGCCCCTAGTATCCAGGGATGTGCGGTCGAGGTGGATTAGCCACGGGAAATGCACGGTTATGGAGTGAGGGAATTGGTCTGGTTGGGATACTCTTTGGAGGGTCAGTGTGGACTGAAGTGATGCTGGATCGTTATAACACTCAGATTAAGGTCCCAACTCAAGGATGGTTTCCAGTTTTGGTACCCACACACTGGAAGGATGAGACGGCCTTTGAGACAGTGCAGGGGAGGTTTACCATAGTGAGTCTTGTGTTGAAGGGTTTTGCTGAAAAGATTCAGTTCGGGAAGCTGGGTTTGTCCTTACCTGGTCTGGACTACATGTGACTCCAGACCGACAGCAATGCGATTGCTGCTCCTTAGGCAATTAGAGCTGAGCAATAAATGTCTTACACCCTATGAGAAAATAGAAAAGTAATTTTAGGACTGGACACTTGTCATGAACATGGTTTAGAAAAGGGTTTTACTCAATAAGTATGTCATAATACCGCTTGCAACTGTGTTGTTAGGCTGGGAGTTACTATGGGAAAGGTGTGTTGAAGCTGAGAGAAATGGATAGCGACAAGTAAACCACCAGAGGTTTTCCGTTCACTGTCAAGGGATTGAATCTTGCCCAATCTAATTGTGCTTGCTACTCACCTGAATTGGAAACCATTACAGGTCAAATCTCATGTGGACCAATCCTGCCCTGGCCATCCACTCCGAGATGGAGGCCTCAGTGACACCAACTCCACCACAATGGACGTCATTTGGTCACCTCAATAATCCCCTGCGTGTTCGTCCCAACCATCTCCATGACAGAACCACAATCACGTTGACGGACACCCCCAACTCTATACGTGGTTACTCAGTCTTTGGGTCGTTATTGAACCCTCGCTGCTTTTGGAACACCGTAGGAATGACCCAGAGTCTCAGTGACTGTGTGCCACTGCCTCCTCTTTCTGTGACACTGTTACAACAAGACCAGGAAGCAGCCAACAAGCAAAAGAAATAAACTGGCTGGAGGAGTTGCCAAAGTTCAGTTTTTCAACAAACGACAGTCTTTGTTCAGGTTTGACCCAATTGCAGCTGTTGGTGGCCAAGTCGAGTAAATTCATCAGTGCATGGGAGAAAGGCCAAAATTATCAACAGATACAGCCATGAATAACAAGGGTAGGGCCCCTTAAAGATCAAAGAGGTCCTCTATGTGTAGAACCTCAGGAGATGGAACTAAATGAATATTTTGCTTCTGTGCTTGTTATGGGGAAAGAACTGGAGATTGGAGAACTCAGGAAAATAAATATTGATGTTTTGAAACAGTTCACATTACAGAAGAGGAAGTGATGGAGGTCTGAGAAACCATAAAGGTGGATAAATCTCCAGGACCCGATCTCATGGATTCATAGAGATGTACAGCACGGAAACAGACACTTCAGTCCAACCCGTCCATGCCCACCAGATATCCCAACCCAATCTAGTCCCACCTGCCAGCACCCGGCCCATATCCCTCCAAACCCTTCCTATTCATATACCCATCCAAATGCCTCTTAAATGTTGCAATTGTACCAGCCTCCACCACTTCCTCTGGCAGCTCATTCCATACACGTACCACCCTCTGTGTGAAAAGGTTGCCCCTTAGGTCTCTTTTATATCTTTCCCCTCTCACCATAAACCTACGCCCTCTAGTTCTGGACTCTCCCACCCCAGGGAAAAGAGTTTGGCTATTTATCCTATCCATGACCCTCATGATTTTATAACCTCTATAAGGTCACCCCTCAGCGTCAGACACTCCAGGGAAAACAGTCCCAGCCTGTTCAGCCTCTCCCTATAGCTCAAATCCTCCAACTTTGGCAACATCCTTGTAAATCTTTTCTGAACCCTTTCAAGTTTCACAACATCTTTCCAATAGGAAGGAGGCCAGAATTGCACGCAATATTCCAACAGTGGCCTAACCAATATCCTGTACAGCCGCAACATGACCTCCTAACTCCTGTACTCAGTACTCTGACCAATAAAGGAAAGCATACCAAACGCCTTCTTCACTATCCTATCTACCTGCGACTCCACTTTCAAGGAGCTATGAACCTGCACTCCAAGGTCTCTTTGTTCAGCAACACTCCCTAGGACCTTATCATTAAGTGTATAAATCCTGCTAAGATTTGCTTTCCCAAAATGCAGCACCTCGCATTTATCTGGATTAAACTCCATCTGCCACTTCTCAGCCCATTGGCCCATCTGATGAAGATCCTGTTGTAATCTGAGGTAACCTTGTTCACTGTCCACTACACCTCCAATTTTGGCATCATCTGCAAACCTACTAACTGTCCCTCTTATGCTCACATCCAAATCATTTATATAAATGTCAAAAAGTAGAGGGCCCAGCACTGATCCTTGTGGCACTCCACTGCTCACAGGCCTCCAGTCTGAAAAACAACCCTCCACCACCACCCTCTGTCTTCAACCTTCCACCCAGTTCTGTATTCAAATGGCTAGTTCTCTCTGTATTCCATGAGATCTAATCTTGCTAACCTGTCTCCCATGGGAACCTTGTCAAATGCCTTACTAATGTCCATATAAATCACATCTACCACTCTGCCCTCATCAATCCTCTTTGTTACTTCTTCGAAAAACTCAATCAGGTTTGTGAGAAATGATTTCCCACACACAAAGCCATGTTGACTATCCCTAAAGTCCTTGCCTTTCCAAATACATGTACGTCCTGTCCCTCAGGATGCCCTCCAACAACTTGCCCACCATCGACGTCAGGCTCACTTGACTATAGTTCCCTGGCTTGTCCTTACCATCTTTCTTAAACAGTGGCACCACATTAGCCAACCTCCAGTCTTCCGGAACCTCACCTGTTACTATGAATGATACAAATATCTCAGCAAGAGGCCCAGCAATCACTTCCTTAGCTTCCTGTGGTATCCCAGGACATGAAGTTGGAGAGGAAATTGCAGGGCCTCTTGCAGAAATATTTATTTGTAACTATGTCTACCTATATCTACAACTACGGGTGAGGTGCTGGATGACTGGAGAATGACTAGTGTTGTGCATTTAAGAAGGGATATAAGGAGAAGCCTGGGAACTATAGACTTGTAAGTCTAACTTCAGTGGTGGGTAAAATGATGGAAGTGATTCTGAAAGATAGGATTTACATGCCTTTGGAGAGACAAGGATTGATTAGGGAGAGTCAGAATGGTTTTGTGCATGGGAAATCATGTTTCACAAACTTGGTTGAGTTTTTTGAGGAAGTAATCAAGAAGATTGATGAGGGCAAAGTGATAGACTTTGTTTACTTGGACTTTAGTAAAGCCTTTGACACGGTTCATGAAAGTACAAGTAAGTTTGCAGATGACATCAAGATTGATGGTAAAGTGGACAGTGAAGGTTATCTAAGATTACAAAGAGATCTTGATTAATTAGGTCAATGGGCTGAAGAGTGGCAGATGGAGTTTAATTTGGATAAATGCGAGGTATTGCATTTTGGTCATACTAAACAACAGGACTTATAAAACTAACAGAGCTGAAAATGTGTTGTTGGAAAAGCGCAGCAGGTCAGGCAGCATCCAAGGAACAGGAGAATCGACATTTCAGGCATAAGCTGCCTGACCTGCTGCGCTTTTCCAGCAATACATTTTCAGCTCTGATCTCCAGCATCTGCAGTCCTCACTTTCTCCTTATACAACTAACAGTAGAGCCTTGGGTAGTGTTGTAGAACGAAGAGACCTAAGGGCTTGGATACATAGTTCTTTGAAGTTTGCATCGCATATAGGTAGGGTGTTTAAGAAGGCATTTAGCATGCTTGCCTTCATTATTCAGAACTTTGAGTATAGGAGTTGGGACATCATGTTTGAGGTTGTACAGGGTGTATGGGAGGCCTCTTCTAGAGCCCTGTGCACAGTTTTGGTCGCTCTGTTATAGGAGAGGGTTCCGAAGAGATTTGCCCGGATGTGGCAGGGGATGGAGGGTTATCTTATATGGGGAGAGGTTGGATAGGCTGGGACATTTTTCACTGGAAGCTTGGAGGCTGAAGGCTGACCTTGTGGAGGTTTGGAAAATCATGATGGGTATAGATAAGGGAATGGCAGGTATATTTGCCCTCGAGTGGAGGATTTCAAGACCCAGGGGCATATTCTAAAGGTGTGAGGAGACAGTTTTTAAAAAAGACATGGGGGTAATTTTCTTTTATGCAGGAAGTGGTTTGTGTGTGGAATGAACTTTCAAAGGAAGTGGTGGATGCAGGTACAGTTACAACATTTAGGTAAGTGCATGAATAAGAAATATTTGGAGGCATATGAGCCCAGTGCGGGCAGGTGGCACTAGTTTAGTTTGAGATCATGGTCAGCATGGACTGGCTGGACCGAAGGGTCTGTTTTCGTGCTGTATGACTATGAGTCTAAGTAAGAGAATCTGTGAACAACCATGCAAAAGCAGAATTCCACCGACATCAATGAACAGGAAAGATATAAAGAAACAGCCACGAGTGACAAAACAGAACAGGAGCAATGTGAAGGCAATATTGAAGGAAATTTGTGTGGGAACTAAAGTCATCATAAATCCATTCGCAGTTGCTTTGGGAGAAAGAAGGCAATGTCTGTCCATCTCAAACCCATGAGGATGACCTTGCCAATGATAAGGAAAGGATGGACAGGCTGAATAATTATTCCACATCAGGGCGAGGTCAGGATGTCAGGCCTCCCAAGGAAATGCATATTTAATCAGTGAGAGAGTCTCACAATCAAAATGAACAAAATGTTTTTAGGACAGTAAGTAAAAGCTCTGAAGAGTAGCAAATCCCTAACGCAAGCATCCAATTTCAATGCCAGTGTTTAAAGAATTGAGTCAGAAATCTGCAGCACAGAAAAAGGCTCTTCAGCCCATCATAACTGTGCCAGTCAAATAGAGCCACCTAACTATCCTATTCCTGCTCTCTGGCACTTGGATATAAAATTGGCTTAACGGCGGGAGATAGAGAGCGATGGTGGAGAGTTGTTTTTCGGACTGGAGACCTGTGACCAGCGGTGTTCCACAGAGACCAGCGCTGTGTCCACTTTTGGTTGTCATTTACGTAAATGATGTAGATGAAAGTATAGGAGGCATGGTTAGCCTTGTACGTTTGGCATTGCAAATGCACATCTAAATACTTCTTCAATGTGATGGGTCTATCTGCCCTTGCAGGCATTGAGTTCCAGATACCCACCAATCTCTGGGTGAAGTTATGAGGGGCATAGAGAGGGTAGACAGGAAGAAACCTTTCCCCTTGATGAAGGGATCATTGACTGGGGGCATAGGTTTAAGATAAAGGAGCAGGAGGTTGGAATCTGGAACTCACTGCCTGTCAAGGTGGTACAGGCAGAAAACCTCATAACATTGAAAAAGTATTCAGATCTGCACTTGCAATGCCAAGGCATACAAGGTTAAGGTCAAGTGTTGGAGAATGGGATTTGAATGGTAATTAGAATGTTGGTTCTTTCCCACTGACAAGAAAGTGATGGGCCAAAGGACCTTTGTGCTGTAGATCTCTATGACTTTATTTAAAATAGTTGATGAAGAAACAACAGTTTAAATATGATTCAAAAGCTATCATATGACTGGTGTGGAAGTTTTTTTTGGTGGACTGTCTGTTTGCAGCCATGTTTTAGTCAGTCATGGTGCTGCTCTCATCATGGTTTGGCCCCTTACCCTGAGTGGCCTTAGCTGTAAGAAATTCTGCTTTTTCCCACATAACTCATGAACTGTACATCTGTAGACACCTGCAGATGTGCGAATGTAGTGTGCATTGATTCAAGGCCTGAGAACAATAACACATGACTATTTTGTGGTTCTGCATCTAATTGAGCAACTGTCAGTCCGGGGAGCTATATAAATCTGAGGTGATCTGCAGTGCTTTGAAGTTACACTGATCTGTTCTTATGGAAAGGTGTGCTTCCCATGGTTTCATGTAAGAAACTTTGTCAATGCTCAAGCTCTGAGTCCGGAGAAGTTCTTCAATGATTGGTGAAAACGGTTTGCTGCTCCCGATTGTGTGGACAGATGGTAAAGCCGGGAGGGGTCTGCAGTGTTCAGTGGCTGGTATTGGGAGTCTCATCAGAACAATATACTGCTCCCAGCCAGCAGAGATAGGCAGCTCCTAATAGCTAGATGTGACAGTCTCCTTTCTCTCAGACTCAGAGACTCAGGCTGAAGTGAGGTTAGACTGAAGCTAGGACTCAAGTTGGAAAGCTGATTCCCTCTCGAGTGCCTGATTAAACCTTTACTCTGGTAGATGCTTTCCAGATTGTTCAGAGGATCAAGCCTTAAGAGGCTTTAGGAATGTCTTGATTCAGAGTCTCTGCATGACTTTGTTGGCGCTAAACACAGGGCATTGTGGGTCTGCTGAGAAGCTTTGTGGTCTATAATCCTTCACAGGATAAGGAGAGAGATAAACAGCTTTCTCTACGGTATTAAATACATTTCTTAAAATTTGTTTAGGTAGTTAGGCAGGGATTTTTTTATATAGCTCCCTCCATCTTGAGAAGTAAATCATCTGACTGATCATTCTCAACCCCGCATTAACTCAGTTTCGCGAACAAGATAATTATGTTTTTTTTTTATTTCTTTGTCAAACTCTACAGGTAACTTACCACAATTTTCAAGATCATTGACACAGACCCTTCAGCTGCCAAATGAACAAGTTTAACATCTTCTTCTAGTCAAGTATAAGAACATCCTTTTCCACTAGTTGAAGGTTCTAGAACCAGGCACATAGTCAAAGT
The DNA here is from genome assembly GCF_037043375.1 of Chiloscyllium plagiosum. NCBI lineage: Eukaryota > Metazoa > Chordata > Chondrichthyes > Orectolobiformes > Hemiscylliidae > Chiloscyllium > Chiloscyllium plagiosum. Next base: position 101,126,747 of record NW_028270147.1, on the reverse strand, counting down.
ATTAGAGCCAGACCATTCGAGAGAGATGATAGAAAGCATTTCTATGTGCAAACAGTAATAGAGGTTTGGAACTCTCTTCCTCAAATGGCGGTCAATGATAAATCAATTGTTGAATTTAAATCTGAGTAAGAAGATTTTCATTAAGCAAGATTATCCACAGATATGGGCCTAAGGGCACACATATGGAATTAGACCACCAATCAGTCAAGAGTTTATTAAATGGAACGACAGGTTCAAGAAGCTGAATAGTCTACTCCTGTTCCTATGTTCCTATGCAACATGAGATCTAGGATCAAGAGTAGGTCATTCAGCCCCTCGAACTTGCTCCACCACTTACTACAATTATGGCTGATCCCATTTCAGCCCCAACTCCACTTTCCTGCCTGTTCTCCATAACCTTTTAACCCTTTAACCTTAATTAAAAATCTGTCTCTATCTTTCTTACATGTCCCAGCATCCACCTTGGAATAGTGAATTCCACAGATTCATGTCCCTTTGAAATAAATAATTTCCCCTCAGGGCAGCACGGTGGCTCAGTGGTTAGCACGGCTGCCTCACATCACCAGGGTCCCAGGTTTGATCCCAGCCTCGGGTGACTGACTGTGTGGAGTTTGCACATTCTCCCCGTGTCTGCGTGGGTTTCCTCCGGGTGCTCCGGTTTCCTCCCACAGTCCAAAGATGTGTAGGTCAGGTGAATTGGCCATGCTAAATTGCCCATAGCGTTAGGTGCATTAGTCAGAGGGTCTTGGTGAGTTACTCTTCGGAGGGTTGCTATGGACTTGTTGGGCTGCAGGGCCTGTTTCCACACTGCAGGGAATCTAATCTCTGTTTTAAATGTTCTATCCCCTACCCTAAAACTATTACCTCACATTCTTGATTGTCCCAGAAGGGGAAACATCTTATTTGCATCTAGTTTGTCGATCCCCTTGAGCATCTCAATATCGCCCCGTTCATTCTGCTAAACTCCACAGAGTGTAGCCCTAAACTGCTCAATCTGTCTTCAACAGACAAACTCTTCATTTCTGAAATCAACCCTAGTGAACTTGCTCCGAACTGTGTCCGATGCAACTAAATTCCTCCTCAAGTAAGGGGACCAATATTGTACACAATTTAGTGTACAGCAGCAGTCTCACTGATGCTTTGTCGTTCTTACCTTGATAGTCCATTCTTTCAACAATAAATGCCAACATTCTATTTACCTACACATTAGTTATCTGTAATCCATGCACACAGACACCCAAATCCCTCTGCACTAAAGCATTCTCAATTTTCTCTCCATTTAGATAAAAAAATGTTACCTTTCTATTCCTCTGACCAATATGGATAACCTCACACATTAAAATAGCAGATTTGATGAAGACAAATCGTTAGGAGGAAAAGTCACCATACTCTTAGTTGAAAGGGTTAATATTCTTTCCCATGCAAAAGTTTTCTTAAGGTGAGTATTCTTTCCTTTTGACAAAAAGTCCCCGGCTGAAGAAGGACCGAACTCAATTTGACATCGTTCTTTTGTAATTGTTTGGCGATGTTTTGGCCAACTTGCACAAGATTATCACCTTGACGGTTGAAAATGTTGCTTAGATTATAACATATGATCATAAGGGAGCCTTCAGAGAGGTATTGACAGGTTAAGCCAGGGAAAAAAAGATCTGGCAAATGACCAGTGTGAAATCTTTCTCTGTCCAATCCCACCAGTGAGTCGAAATCAGTTTAATAAATGGACCAAGGACTGGCTAATTTGCTCTTAGAGAGAGGCAGCACAGATATGATGGGTCAAATGGCCTCCTTCCGTGCTGTTATAAAGGACAAATTGTAAAATCAAAAACCCATATAGCAAAATATCGCAAAGTTCCTCTCTGCTGATTACACAGTCCTCGCTCGAATGGTGATTAGAAATGGAAACTATTGGAAACATTAAAAAGGGAAAAGAGAGTTAGCGTTTTTCATTGTCAACACATTTTGTCAGCTCAGTTAAGAGCTATCGAGCGAGGGAAAGTGGGTCATGGACAAAGTAACTGAACCGTCCCTGATTAGGTGGAGCATCAAAGGTGAGCAAATAACAGAAGCAATAATGGGCTGATAGAAAGAGACAGTAATGAGAGAACATCATTAAACTCAAAGCTACATCCAAAACCCAGCGGAACTTTATACGGCATTGAGGTGTTGAATGAGCCTGTTGTTTCCCTGGAGGTTAGCTCTGAATTCCTGGACACAACATAATAGTCTCACTGTCTTCCTAATGAATTGTTGATCTACAAAGAATGTTCCTTGGACTTTTGTCATGCTTGCCTCTTTTCATAAGATCATAAGAAATAGGAACAGGAGGGGGCCGTTCAGTCCCTCAATCCTGCTCCACCGTTCAATAGGATCATGGCTGATTCAACATTCCTCACGACTAATTTCCTGTCCTTTATTTATGGAGTAATGAAGAATTTGTCTATCTCAGCCTTAAATTATACGCAGGGGCTCTGTGGCAAGGAGTTCCAACCCTCCAACAGAAAAAATTCCACTTCATCATTGACATAAATAACACCCTTTTATTCTGAGGTGAAAGTGAGCAATGCAGATGTTGGAGATCAGAGTCAAGATTAGGGTGGTGCTGGAAAAGGAGAAGCCCTTCATTCCTGATGAAGGGATTTTGCCCGAAGCATCGATTTTCCTGCTCCTCGGATGCTGCCTTACCTGCTGTACTTTTGCAGCACCACTCTAATCTTGACCTTTTTATTTTGAGACTATGCCTTCTGGTCTTAGACTCTCCCAGAAGGGGAGATTAGATTAGATTAGATTAGATTAGATTAGATTAGATTACCTACAGTGTGGAAACAGGCCCTTCAGCCCAACAAGTCCACACCGACCCTCCAAAGAGTAACCCACCCAGACCCGTGCTAATGCACCTAACACTATGGGACAATTTAGCATGGCCAATTCACCCAACCTGGATATCTTTGGATAGTGAGAGGAAACCGGAGCACCAGGAAGAAACCCATGCAGACACAGGGAGAATGTGCACGCTGGAATCGAATCTGAGATCCTGGTGCTGCGAGACAGCAGTACCAAGCCACCTTTGCTAGCCTTCTGGTCTTCCAGCCCATCCTGAAAGGGTAGGTCAGATTCAGCCCTAAGGAATCTCTTCAGGTCAACCACTTTAGATCACCTAGAAAGCTCATACCATGTTTAGAACTAATATGGTGCAGGTCTGGCTGCACAGATCCAAGTCAATCTCCTCATACCTGTTCTGTGCATTTTAGTAAACAGCAAATATGCTGTGCTGTGTTTACTTATAAACTGGGTTCAGTAGTCATCACTCTAATAATAGATAACCTCTCAGTTTATCAAACCCCTTAAGAATCTCATGTTTCAATGAGATCATCTCTCATTCTTCTAAACCCCAGTGAATTGAGTCCCAACCTATTTAACCTTTGCTCACAAGACAATCCGTCTCTATCAGGGACCATCCTAATGAACATTATCTGATCTGCCACCAATAAAATAATCGAGGTAAAAACAATGACTGCAGATGCTGGAAACCAGATTCTGGATTAGTGGTGCTGGAAGAACACAGCAATTCAGGCAGCATCCAAGGAGCTTCGAAATCGACGTTTCGGGCAAAAGCCCTTCATCAGGAATAAAGGCAGAGAGCCTGAAGCGTGGAGAGATAAGCTAGAGGAGGGTGGGGGTGGGGAGAAAGTAGCATAGAGTACAATGGGTGAGTGGGGGAGGGGATGAAGGTGATAGGTCAGGGAGGAGACGGTGGAGTGGATAGGTGGAAAAGGAGCTGGGCAGGTCGGACAAGTCCGGACAAGTCAAGGGGACAGTGTTGAGCTGGAGGTTAGAAACTAGGATGAGGTGGGGGAAGGGGAAATGAGGAAGTTGTTGAAGTCCACATTGATGCCCTGGGGTTGAAGTGTTCCGAGGCGGAAGATGAGGCGTTCTTCCTCCAGGCGTCTGGTGGTGAGGGAGTGGCGGTGAAGGAGGCCCAGGACCCCCATGTCCTCGGCAGAGTGGGAGGGGGAGTTTAAATGTTGGGCCACGGGGCGATTTGGTTGATTGGTGCGGGTGTCTCAGAGATGTTCCCTAAAGCGCTCTGCTAGGAGGCGTCCAGACTCCCCAAAGTAGAGGAGACCACATCGGGAGCAAGGGATTTTGCCCGAAACGTCGATTTTGCCTGTCCTCGGATTTTGCCTGTCCTCGGATGCTGCCTGAATTGCTGTGCTCTTCCAGCACCATTAGTCCAGAACCAATAAAATAATGTCTTTCTTTAAATAAAGGAACCAAAACTGCTCACAGTACTCCAGATGTGGTCTCACCAGCATCTTGTACACTGACAGTAAGAGTTCCCTTTTTTTTTCCACCAACCTCTTGAAATAAGGGCCAACGTTCCATTAGCCATTCCTGATTGTCTGCTGCACCTAAGTGCTAGTTTGCTGTGTTTCATGTACAATCAAGGAAGGACTTATACATTTGATGGTAAGGTCCTGGGAGCTGAAAGAAGAGACCTTTGGTCTCCTTGTGATCATAATTCCTTGAAGGTACAGCCACAGGCAGACAGGGTGGTGAGGAAGGTGCTTAGTATGTTTGCCTTTATTCGTCAGAGCGTTGAGTATAGGAATTGGGTGGTCATGTTGCAGCTGCACAGGACATTGGTTAGGCCACATTTGGAATATTGCATGCAGTTCTGGTCTCCCTGCTATAGGAGTGATGTTACGACATTTAAAAGGGTTCACAAAAGATTTATAAAGATGTTGCCAGGGTTGGAGGGTTTGAGCTGTAAGGAGAGGCTGAATAGGCTGGGGATATTTTCCCTGGATCATCAGAGACTGAGGGGTGACCTTACAGAGGATTATAAAATCATGAGGGGCACGGATACGGTGAATAGCCAAGCTCTTTATCGTAGCACAGGGGAGTCCAAAACTAGAGGGCATAGGTTGAAGGTTAGAGGGGACAGATTTAAAGGCACCTAAGGGGCAACTTTTTCACACAAAAGGTGGTGAGTGGATGGAATGAGTTGCCAGAAGGATTGGTGGAGTTGGGTACAATAACAACATTTATGAGGCTTCTGGATGGGTACACGAATGGGAAGGGTTTAGAAGAATATGGGTCAAACACTGGCAAATGGGTCTCGATGAATTTGGAATATCTGGTCAGCATGGACAAGTGGACTGAAAGGTCTGTTTCTGCGCTGTATGTGTCGATGACTCTAAGTGCCTCCAGATCCCTTTGTGTTGCAGCTTTTCTCCATTTAAATAATATTCTGTTCTTTTTATCTCCCTTCCAAAATGAACAACTTATTATTTTCCCACATTATACCTATTTCCAACTTGTTGCCCATTCACATAACGTCGCTATCTCTCTGTAAACTGATTGTATCTCTCTCGCAACTTGCCTTTCCACCTGCAACAGTAGTAGAGTTGCTATTTTTGAGGACATTTAAATGATCATTGGATAGGCTTATGGACGAGAATGGAATCCTGTAGATTAAATGGGCTTCAGACTGGTTCCACAGATCGGCGCAACATCGAGGGCCGAAGGGCCTGTACTGCGCCATAATGTTCTATGCTCTGTGTTTGTGTTATCTATAAATTTGGCTACAGTACATTCACTTCCTTCCTCCAAGTCATCAATACATATTGTAAACAGTTGTGATCCCAGCACTGAACCCTGTGGAACTGATTACTGGTTACAGATCACCAACCAGAAAAATGACCCCTTAGCCCCACTCACTGTTTCCTGCTCCTTTGCCAATTCCCTATCCATGTTAATACACTGCCTTCAACGTCATGGGTTCTTATCTTATGACTTAACCTTCTGTGAGTTACCTTGTCAAACATCCTCTAGAGGTCCAATTACAATACATATACTGGTTCTCCTCTATACACAATGATTGAAACATCTTCAAATAATTCTAACCTTGTAGTCAGACATGATTTCCCTTTCATGAAGTCATGTTGAATCTGCTTGATTAGATGATGATTTTCCAAATCCAAGGATTTTTGGAAAATTAAAACAATGAATCCACTATCTAGAAAACTAGCCACCAGGATACATGAACACCAACTAGCCACAAAAAGACATGACCCTCTCTCACTAGTAACGTCACATATGGATGAGGAAGCACAACACCTAGAATGGGACAATGCATCCATTCTAGGACAAGCCAAACAAAGACATGCATGAGAATTCCTAGGAGCATGGCATTCCAACCGGAACTCTATCAAAAAACACATTGCATTAGACTCCATCTACCACCCCCTGAGAAAAGGAACAGGAAGTGACTTCATCACAGGAAATAACATCACCAAAAGAAATGACATCACCAACCCAAAAAAACCCAAACATATAAATAGAAAGCAGGAATTTTCAGCATTGCTTTGTATGAGGTCCACTGAAGATGTTACCTACTAAGGTAACGAAACGTCTGGAAGTGAACCTTTCAGCTCAGCGAGCAAACCTACATCCAAAACCTCAACCTGAGCTACAAATCTTCTCAAAACTATCTCTGTAGCTACCTCTGTGTTGCAAACCATCAGGGTGAGGAACTTTTCTAGTATTAGCTCCATTAATTTACCATATTTACTCGAGTAACAGTCAATTTTTTTGACTATTTTATAAGGTTAAATTTATGGGGTTGACTATGACATGGATACTACTTTTGAGTGGCTGAACTTCATGCCCGTCAAAATTCATACC